>NC_142943.1:14902323-14912323 GCF_046866305.1 Octopus bimaculoides
ATAAGCGAGCCGTTAATTCAGTTCAGAATTGTATTTTGTAATAATTCCCAATACTAGCAACTCGGGGAAAGGAAAGAAATGCATACCACCTCATCCTATTTTGCCCGCCCCCTCTCTCTCACGAACATAACTTTGAAACGTCATGCGCGTTTAAAAGAAAACATTACGATCTCTGCATGACTTCCCTGATAAACTATTGTTCTTCGGAAAGTCATGAACATCATAACTTTCTGATATATCTATATAACTAAGAGCGCATGCGTGAATCAACAGAGTATATCAGCAATGTTAAATAATCTGTGGCTCCAATTTCAATTTTAGTAGTTTAAATAGTTTAATTACTGGAGGTGGGTTAGAATCCATAAAGCTTTTCAGAGCTGTTGCGAATGGCGGGGTAAAGCTTGACAAAGAACGGGATCCTGGTTGCAATGTTTACAAACAGAATAGACGTTGTTAAAGACAGCGTAGTGCCATGTCGAGAGTAAGATTCTTCAGATACTGAACGTCACATATTGAAATATATACACACAAGAGCGGCACCAAATTTCCAACTTGCCCCTATTTTCCTTCCACTCTTTTATCTGTCATATCATTAAGTTTTCGTGTACAATTTAAACAAAAGACCGGCAAAAGACCTTTATGAAAATCTATGTAACTTGCGAAACAACTTTGAAACAAATCATTCAAACTTGTGTGAAAGATAAACTTGTAAAAATAAAACATAAAAAGAACAAAAACAAAGTGCAACAAACAAGTGAAAAATATATCAAAACATATTCAGATAGGTGGGATAGAGAAAATGAAAGTGAAAGTACCTGATAGTTCTGCTGTGGTTCCAATTGCTTGGGTAGATAACTGGCAAACGCACCCCATTGCAAAGAGTTCAAAAGTCCGGAAAATAACAAGAATACTTGTAAAAAACAGCTTATTCGCCTTGAGCTTGATACTCTAATTGCATACATGAGGGAAGAAGAAAAAAGACGAAAAGAAAGAAAGAAGGAATGCTAGAAAGAAAGGAAATTGGAGTGTGTGTGCGCGTAGATATATGTGTGTGTTGGTTAAATAGACAGACAGACAAATAAACAGAAAGATAAATAGAGTGGGTAGAGAGATAGCTAGATAGGTAGATGATGTGGAATAAAACAAAGGAAAAGTAGAACTAAGTGGAGACAAGGATGGAAGTGAAGGAGAAGAAAGTTATTAAATAAATATGAAAATATGCAGTTCTTTAAAAAAGTGTTTAAGTTTTTCTTTGTTCTATATATGTATATATATATATATTTTTCAATAAATGTAACTGCTTGTATGTTCGGAAAAAAAGATCGTCTGCAGAAATTAGAGTTGTAGATGTTGTCTGCTTACTGTCCAAATGATCAGATCTGGTCCTGCATTGCAAATATGCATGTATATATACATATATACGCATATACACACTCGTATATAGCTTTATTTATATCTTTATGTGTATATATATTTTGTATAAATATATATGTACATCTATGACTGTCGTTACAACTATATGTCTATATATTCACGCGTATATACTTTCTGTGTAGGTCTTATATATTCTCAACACCCCCTTTATATGTATGCCCATGCATAGACATACATATATAAATAGATACATACATATATATATATATATATATATATATATATATATATATATATATATATGGATGAGTATAAAGGCGGCAATCAATATATAGGCGTTGATTTAGCAGATGCGATAAACGTGGGAAGTAGAGTAGTTTGCTGTCCGCCAATCACTAAGTCTCTGTCTATCACGTGATGCTGTAAGTCACTGCAATGATAGTGGTGGTGGCAGTGAAGGAGATCCTGGTGGTGGCAGTGGTGGTGGAAGTGTTATTGCTGGTGGTGGAGAGCGGGCATGTAAAGGAAAATAGACAGAAGGGAAAAGGAGAAAGGGAGAGAGTAAGAAAGCGGGGTAGAGAATATGAAAAAAACGTAGGATAGATTAAAAAGAAGAGAAAAAGAACGCATGCAACAGAGGAAGAGAGAGGGAGAGGGAGAGAGAGAGAGAGAGAGAGAAGAACCGGGAAAGAGGGAATAAAAAGAAAGAAAGAAAGAAAGAAATTATATACAGAATGCGAGCAGTACAGAGTGTGGGAGAGAAAGAAGAGAACGAGAAGTAAGAGCAACAAAGATAAAATAGCTGAACGAGATTGGTATAGGGGCACACACAGACACACATATACACACATAGAAATATATATGTACATATACATGCACTCGCATCAACACACACACACACACACGCACGCACGCACGCACGCACACACACGCACACACATATACATATGAAGAGGGTGAGAAACAACAAAACTATCGTAATACAGTAGGCAGACTTGGAGACAGCCAGGCAAAGAGAGAGAGAGAGAGTGAGAAGAGACAGACAGAAAGACAGTCAGACAGATAAATAGAGACAAGAATTAACACACACACATACATACACAGAGGGGAGAACGAGTAAGAGAGGGAGAGAGAGAGAGAGAGAGAGAGAGAGAGAGAGAGAGAGAGAGAGAGAGAGAGAGAAAGAGACGGACAGATAAAATGAGAGTAAGGAGGGGATGAGGAGAAAAACTTTTGAAACAAAAACGTAACAGAGACGCACAAAAAAAAATGAGAGGAGAAAATGATGTGTCGCTACGTCTATCTATCTATCTATCTATCCATATATATATATGTGTGTGTGTGTGTGTGTGTGTGTGTGTGTGTGTGTGTGTGTGTGTGTGTGTATAGGGAGGGTCACTCACCCAGCCAGCCATCCATCCATCCATCTATCCATTTGTCTGTCTGTCTTCTATCTATCTTTTTGTTTATCTGTCCGTCTTTCTGCCTCTCTCTCTCTCTCTCTCTCTCTCTCTCTCTGTCTAACTGTCTGTCTGTCTGTCTATCTATCTATCTATCTATCTATCATCTACCTTTTTGTCTGTCCATCTCTCTTTCTTTCTCCTTATATATTTGTTTGTCTATATGTCTGTCTCTTGGTCTATCTATCTATCTATCTATCTATCTATCTATCTATTTATCTATCGATTTATCTGTCTGTCGGACTGTCTGTCTAGTTATATATCTCTCCCTCCCTCTCTCCTCCTCCTCTCTCTCTCTATACATATATTTATATATATACATAGATCTGTTTGTATATATACATATATCTCTTTGTGTCTGTGTCTATCTAATAACGCACACATATATATATGTCCACATTTATTTTTCTACTTTTTTCTACTTTTCTAGCTCTACCCAGTATGTCATCCCTTTAGTCTCCTTTCTCTTCACCACGTATGTAAGTGTGTGTCTATATATATATATATATATATATATATATATATATATATATATATATATGTATATGTATATATATATATGTATATATCATGTATATGTATGTATGTATGTATATATATATATATATATATGTATGTATATGTATGTATGTATGCATGTATGTGTGTGCACATACATACATAGATAATGCATATATATGAATTTACGTATATAAATGTATGTATATACATATATATATATATATATATATATATATATATATATATATATATATATATATATATATATATACATATATATATATAAAATTAGACACACACACATGCACACAGACACTCACCTTCCCGTCTACTTACTGTACATAAAGACGTGTTCCACCCACACATGCTAGCGGAACTTTTTCCTAATAATAGCAACAGTCATCCATGAACACAAAACATCTCCAAACTCTTCCCTTATACATATACACAACAACGCCCACATATACACACCTACAGGAGTACATTAACGCACGCTCTCTCTCATAGACATACATACACGTACACATACAAATTGTTTTATATAAGCAAATATCCACATAACATGTCTAGTAATGGCCATCGTTTATAAAACACACTTGCTCTTTAACCACATACACATGTAGATATTTCACGAGTAGGTACACACACAGACACACTCACAGACGCACACAAACATACACAGACATACACGCGCACGCACATAGATATAATTTTGAACTTGATAATGACCTGAGGTCTAAACTATAGTTGTGCCAATGTTTTAAACATACATACATATATATATATATATATATATATATATATATATATATATATATTTATATATACACACACACATATGTGTATATATACATATACATACATATATAATTATATAAATATATATATTAGTGTCCACACGCGAGCGTGTCTGTTTGTGTGCGTCTGTATGTAAGTACGTTTGCATATTGAGAATTTGAACATTTCAGTATATTCTAGTATCAGGTAGACTCAATCCTCCTTTCTTCAACTTGAAGAATCTAGAGTTAAAACTGGCAATCTCTGGAATTTATTACATTCTTCATTTCTTGAAAAATTTCACGCTACATATAGAATTGAGTACACACACACACAGACACACACACACAGACACACACACACACATATAAGGGGCAACAGGTAGTAAATTTGCTCCAGAAATACAAAACTACAACCGACACTGTGGATAATTGGATATCTATGGCAAATGTGAGGAAATGGCTATACAATCTTCTTGCGAACAAACTTCGGATCTATTTCGGCCTCTCATCAACAACAGATTACCCGCCTAACATCTGTGTATGGGAAAATTGTTTATGTAATGACTAGAATTTGGGGCTTCATAAAGCCGAAATGACCTGATTTGCATAAATAGCGTATTAGTGGCAGCTAGTGAAATCAACTTATTATATTGATGAGCTCAGCGTGATTCGTAAACTAATTGTTAACAGATTATATGTATTGTATTTGTACAAGGCTTACCTAACACAATATGTGTAATTAGACACATCCAGAAACGGTGAATAAATACCTATAGAATATCTACGTTGAGAGAAAAGGAAACATCGGCCCAACAGGTTTCAGTTCTTTTTAGTGCTTTCATCCGGAACTGCGCTACTGCCTGTTTCCATCCACGGAGGATTACTTCTTTCATATAAACATGTACATACACAGACTCACGCACGCGCGCACACACACACACATACACACACACCCATAACCCCGAGGACAAAAGAATAAGAACTCACAGTATGGTAGAAGTAATAACCACTCATAATAAAAAGGAGTACTGGCGGAATGTCCCAGTGAAGACCCCAATAAAATGTAAGCACAACAGACCTGATATAATAATTTGGGATAGAGAAGAGAAACTGTACAGTTGTGGAAATTAGCTGACCAGTAGATGTTTACATAAAGCTGAAGATCAGTGAAAAAGAGCATATCTATGCTGAAATACTGAGAAATCTGCAGTTACTCTATCCAAATTACAAGTTCAGGTTTCTACTTGTAATTATTGCGGCCCTGGGATATGTAATACAATGCCTAAATACCGATCCTTAGAAATTAGGCTTCTCAAAACCAGAAGGGAGAAAGCTAATAGGAAGACACCAGATCCAATCCATCACTGGAACTATACAAATCTGTAAAACTTTCCAGAAGTTTCTCATTTAAATATATATGAGCATGTCTAGATATGCAACTATATGCATGAGAATACATACATAAAACAAAACATATAAATCTGCACATATACATACATACATGCATACATACATACATACATACATACATACATACACACAAACATACATACATACATACATACATACATACACACAAACATACATACATACATACATATATACATACATACATACATACATACATACATATATACATACATATATACATACATACCCTGTTGTTGATGTTGAAATTCCAATGAAGGATCCTTGTATCTAGGTTAGAAACCTAGATACAAGGATACAAGAGCACTGACATACATATGAATATATATGCAAATCCATACACACACACACATTTCTTTTGGTATAGCTTTATATGCGTTAGATACTGGGGACAAATACTTGAAAGTGAAGCAAAAATAACGATAATATATTCAAAAACCCATAAAATGAGATTCACACAAAACAGTAAGAATTTCAGATACTATTATTATTATTACTATTTCAAAATCTTTTTAGGGTGGCGAGCTAGCATCATCATTAGCACGGCGGGCAGAATGCTTTCGTCCGACTTCACGTTCTGAGTTCAAATTCGGCCGACTTTGACTTTGCCTTTCATCCTTTCGGGGGCGATAAAGTACCAGTTGGACACTTGGGTCGATGTAATCGTCTTATCAAACTTCCATCGTGCTTGCTGGTTCTGCGCCAAAATTTGTAACCAATATTATTCCAAATTTTGGGAAGAGTCAGAAATTACGTGTGGGGTGGGGGAAGAAGTCGATTACATCAACTCCAGTGCTCGGCTGGTACCTATTTTATCTCCCCTGTAAGAACGAAAGGCAAAGTCAAGCTCCAAGGAATTTTAACTCGGAACGTTAACAACCGGTAGAAATACCGTTAAACATTTTATCCGGTGCGTTAATGATTCTGCTAGCTTGCTATATACAAGGTGGCCCAAAAGTGCGTTTACAATTATTCAACTACCTCTTTCGCATTCATATATTAACAGCTTAGATCTTAATTATAAAAATATATGAAACCATTATTCTATGCTAATTTAAATGTAATAAAATGTATCAAAACCTTACTTCTGGACCACCCTGTATAGGTTATAAATTTTAGGATAAAGCCAGAAATTTCGGTGGGAGTGTAAGTGGATTACAACAACCTCAGTATTCAACTGGTACTTATTTTGTGGACCCCGAAAGGATGAAAGGCGAAGTCGACCTCGGCGGAATTTGAACTCAGAACGTAAAGACGGACGAAACGCCGCTAAGCATTTTGCCCGGCGTGCTAACGATTCTACTTGCTCCTGCTTTTGTTTTGAAATTTTGCCACAAGGACAGCAAGTTTGCGGGGAGGGAGCAAGCTGATTAAATCGACCCCACTATTTGACTGGTACTTATTCTATCCACCCCAAAAGTATGAAACACAAAGTAATTTGCCCGGTGTGCTAACGATCTGGCCAGCTCGTTGCTTTAGCTTGTTATAAATATTGATGTGTGTGTGTGTGTGTGTGTGTGTTTGTGTGTGTGTGTGTGTGTGTGTGTGTGCGTGCGCGTGCGAGCAGGTACGCGAGTGTTTTTGGCAAGAAATATAAAGATTATATCTAAATTTGTCTGAAGGCGTTCAACTAATGATTCAAAATAATTATTAAAAAGTATGAATCATAGATAATTATAAATAAATTATAAATTGAGACACAAGTCTAAAGTGAAGAAATACAGCAAGAACAACAGAAAAATATTAAATACCTGTTTCAGTAATCATTCTCTCTCTCTCTCTCTCTCTCTCTCTCGCTCTTTCTCTATCTATCTATCTATCTATCTATCTATCTATCTATCTATATATATATATATATATATATATATATATATATATATATATATATATATATATATATATATATATATATATATATATACATATCGTTTTTGGATTTTGTTTGCAAGATTTTTTATGTGATTTCGTGTGTTGAAGCATATTCTGTTGTGTCTGGGGAGAGTCATTTTCTTATTGTGCCTTGAAATTTAACACACTCACCGTTAACATTTCCACTTATTTCTTATTTTAGGAATATAAAAATAAGAAATAAGTGGAAATTTTAACGGTGAGTGTGTTAAATTTCAAGGCACAATAAGAAAATGGCTCTCCCCAGACACAACAGTATTTATATATAATCAAACACACATACATATGTATGTATGATGTATCTATCTATCTATATATATATATATATTAAAAATAACGTCGACCACTAACGTGGACAATTAATGTGCTAGAAATAGATCACATTTTGTGTCTATTAAGACCTAGAAAGTTCTCAACATGAAATATAGCAGCATACCAAAAACGTGAGCGGGCAAGACATTTAAAATCACCTAAAAAAAATCATTATTAAACAGGAACCAGGTTTCGGATTTAACAAATTCTTACCATTTGTCTATTCCTCATCAGCCTGATTTGTAATGTAGCAGCAATTATCAGAATCGTATACATAGTTGCCCACCGCCATGGGTGCGCGTGCATATGGTTCTGCTAATTACAGCTTAATGGTAAAGTTCAAAAGTCTTTGTTTTGGCGCGCTAATTCCAGGAATATATCCGCAGAAACTATTTACTGCGTCGAATATATTCAGAATGAGAACATGAGTAATGGGTAAATATTATTATAAGATCTGGTAATTAGTCATATATTAATATATTAATTAATATCGATTAATTATCAGGGGGCCAGCACATTTAAAGAATCAAAGAGATTCGGAAATATTATCTGCAATATATATATATCTATACGCCGCTATATTTTATATATAAAAAATACAAAAATGGGACAAGAACGCAAAACATCCAGACAGACGATACGGGTCATTCGGAGTTTGTATCCTCAGTCGAGTTCCAGATTATCTTTGCAATTTCGGCTGAAGAAATGTTACATAAATACAAATGCAATTAACAGAACATAACAACAGGTGTCTTTTGACTAGGGACGAATTAAATTAAGCTGGCGTGTGTGAAAGTAAAGCCTTACGGCAGGGACATTAGATTTAACAGGCAAGGAGAGAAATATAGATGTTGCACGGATGGTAATCGAACCAAGAAAGAAAACTCAGGCCTGGCCGAACATCGGTCACGTGGGGAGAGAAGAGAGAGAGAGGTAGAGGCAGAGGGATAGAAGAATTAAGGAGGGGCGAGAAAAAATGAAACGGACACAGTGAAGTGAAAGAGGAGGGAAAGTGAGCACGAAGAGAGGCCAGGAAATGTGAGAGAGAGGGAACGAAAGAACGAAGAGTGGAATGAACGAAGTGTGAAAGGGCTGATAGAAAGAAGGAAGGAATGTAAGAATAGGAAGAATATAATGCAGTCAAGGAATCTAATGCTCTTAGCTTAGTTTTTCCTTGAGGCTGGCCAGATTGGGGCAATCTCGAGTATAACCAGCCGAAATTGCAAAGATAATCTGGAACTCGACTGAGGATAGAAACTCCGAATGACCCGTCCTTGTTTTCTTTGTATCGTCTGTCTGGATGTTTTGCGTTCTTGTCCCATTTTTGTATTTTTTATATATAAAATATAGCGGCGTACGTACACTTTGGTCTCTTATATGTAAATATATATATATATATATATATATATATATATATATATATATATATATATATATATATATATATATATATATATATATTGCGGAGATGTACTTACATAGCAAGTGACCTGATCTGAGATCGTGTGCTGGAACGAAAACAATTGCAGCGTGGAAGGTGTTTATAACCCATTTAAAATAACACACAAAAACCGTTAGATTCACTTCGGCATTTAAATTTAATTTGTCAAAATATTTTCGTCGCTTTGAGACTGCGATCTGTTCACTGACAAAATTCTGTGCTATATATATATATATATATATATATATATATATATATATATATATATATATATATATATATATATATATATATATATATATTTGTCACTAGTGGATCATATATCCGAAAAAGAAGCACATTCTAAAGGATAGAGCAGTAATGTATTTACATGCAGTTAAATATATGTCCAGTCATAGAGTGACTAATGGTTTCGCAGCCAGAAAGCGCTAAGCTTTATAGACGACTCATCAGATTCTGATGGCGGAAGGCATATATACCTCCAGTTTTTTGTATCACCTAACTGTCTGGATGTTTTGCGTTCTTGTCCCATTTTTGTATTTATATATATACATACATACACACTCTCTCTAAAACACCCATTAGATTTATTCATATTACAATAAATAACACCTAGTCAAATGTATCAATGTTTATTTGGATTTTGGGATTTTTAGGATACCCAACACCTTGATGGTTACATTACCCGGAATGTTCAGAATAAACTGTCTAACCAAAATACGTGAAGCTGCTTCACCAGTACTGGATTAACCATTAAGCGAAATAAACACGTGCTTAGTGCATCAAGAGAAGGGTAA
>NC_142943.1:14917323-14937323 GCF_046866305.1 Octopus bimaculoides
ACCCGTAAGGATGAAAGACAAAGTCGACCTCGGCGGAATTTGAACTCAGAACATAAAAACGGACGAAATGCCGCTAAGCATTTTTTCCTGCGTGCTGACGATTCTGCACCTCACCGCCTTAAAGGTGGGAAAGTAACATTGATAATCAATAACAGCAAATAAAATTAAAGGAAAGTATCTTAGAGGTCGGGTGAAGGCGGCATTAACATAGTTTGGTACCAATTGTAGAGCCGCATCTTCACTGCACTGCAGCCCCATAATTGAATGGTCAGTAAAAGTAATGGCCCTTTATTGAAATATCAGCATTACTACTTATAATAATAATAATCATAAGCCTTTCTGCTGTAGGCACTGAAATATTTTAGAGGACGGTGCGAGTCGATTACATTCACCCTGAAAGAATAAGAGGCAAAGTCGACCTCGGTTGAATTTGAACTCAAAACATAAAGACTCCGGCTTGTTAGCAATTCTGACACCTTACTGACTTAATAACGTTATTACCTCCGCCTTCGCGGACGTATTGCTTCCAGTCGCGTTTGTTTGTTTGTTTGTTTGTTTGTTTGTCCGTGGGCAAGATATCTCAAGAACCGCTGGATGGATTCGGATGAAACTTTCAGGGATGTTTGACCTCGTGACAGGCACGAACTGATTATATTTTGGGATCTGTTTTTTTATTACCCATGCGGGCCAAGATAGAGGGGACAATACAATGTGATCGGGGTCACATACAAACGGATGATATATTAAATTTTACGTGTACAATGAAATCGAATGAATTGGAACACAATAAATTACAAACAATAAATCACACGATGAGGTGTTCAAAACAGGTATACTCCGACCCCACGAGCCCTGTCTTTAACACCAACTTACTGGTAGTCACACAAGCGTGCTCACGCAGGGTCTTTCACTCCGAACATGCATGCTACACGCGACCATCGTTTTTTAAACTCACTCTCTAACAAACACCACCTTTCAAGCCCCACCTTCCTTTTCAAGTGAAAAGTGAACATTTTCACGAGGGCGAGGTCGGAGACGCAGGTGTTTGTCACGATATCTTTCATTCTCGACTTCCATATCACCTCTCTCGCAATTACTACTACTATGAGAAAACAATTCCTACCTTCTTACATATATATACCTACTACTTACATATATACATGATTCTACACATCGATCTAAAACAACAGGATAACTAAAGGAAGACCGGAATTTAAGACCACGATACAGTATGCATTTCATTACAACCATAATTTCTATGTTCAATTACGTTTCTCTACCAAAGTTCCTCTTGCATTTCAACCAGTGTTTCTAAAACTTTTACTTAGTGACTCTCAAAGACTTAGTGACATGTGTGCGCTCAAGTTATGCAAATATTTTCATTACCCAAATGACACACACAAAGCTTACACACCCACTGGCACATTCCTTGACTCCCATTGGGATCTGTTTTTTTATTACCTATGCGGGCCAACATAGACGGGACAATACAATGTGATCGGGGTCACATACAAACGGATGATATAATAAAATTTTACACGTACAATGAAATCGAATGAATTACAACACAATAAATTACAAACAATAAACTACATACAATAAATTACAAACAATAAATCTCAAACAATAAATCACAAACAATAAATCAGACGATGAGGTGTTCCGACCCCACGGGCCCTGTCTTTAACATCGACTTACTGGTAGTCACACAAGCGTGCTCACGCAGAGTCTTTCACTCCGAACATGCGCGCTACACGCGTCCATCGTTTTTTAAACTCACTCTCTAACAAACACCTCCTTTCCAGCCCCACCTTCCTTTTCAAGTGAAAAGTGAACATTTTCACGAGGGCGAGGTCGGAGACGCAGGTGTTTGTCACGATAGCTTTCATTCTCGACTTCCCTATCACCTCTCTTGCAATTGTTACTACTACGAGAAAACAATTCCTACCTTCTTACGTCACGAATTCCGGTGGGTTAATTTTTACAATTGACTCAGACGATAGCTGTACTCTTCTCCCATCAGACAACAGTTGTTCCGCATAAACCCATACTTCTGAAATACCCGGATACTGAACAATAGCATGCAGGACGGTTTCCACGCCCCGTCCGCATCTTGGACAGGTCGTCGGCCCAGGGTGGCTGTGTCTCATGAGTTCATCCCGAACAGGTAGAGCTCCTCGGTAACACTGTCAGGCCAAAGACTTTTGGAAGTTACCGAGTGTATTCGACCCAAACGTTCTTCAGAACAGGCTGTCTAACTGGTTATCATCGAGACCCAGGGTCCTTCTCAGGGCATCATCATTTCCAGCCTCTACCAACCTACTATAGAAAGCCGCGGTGGTACCGAAACCGCTGGCATTGCCCGAGCTGCAGAACTGGAGAAACGCCTTGCTGCACACCGTATACCAGGTACCCAACTTCGATCTTCGGCGGATCCAGTCTTCTCTACCACCAAAACTAGTAAAGCTGGGGAACATCCGTCTAGCAAGCTGAGAGCACACCCGTTCACCATCCAGGTAGAGCTAGAGATGCCTCAACCTCAGCGCATGCTTGCGCATCAACAACCAAGGCATCCCTAACCAACACTTACAAGTGGAGCGGAGTTCTTCCACAAAAAGCGAAAGATCTGCCTCTCCAACTTGTTTAACCACGAATCTGGACAAGGCACGACGAAAAGGCGGTAAACGATAACCGATGCGATTAACACATTGGCCACTTCCGCCCTCCCTTTCAAGGATAGCCACCGCCAAGACCAGATCCTGACTATGTGGGTCACCTTGTTAGAAACCTCAGACCAGTTCTTTTCTATCTGGAGATCTGGGCCAACCCAGATTCCTAGCAACTTAATCGGTCCCTCTGTCTAGGGTCCTACGACGCTATTCGAAGGCATCGACTTGCCCCTCTAGGTGCCGAGTTGCAAGTCGACCGACTTTTCCCGGTTAATTTTTGCTCCTGCCACCGTCTCGTAAACCTTAATGGTTTCATCTACTTGATGTAGATGTCCCATCTTGGTCACGATGATAGTGATGTCGTCCGCGTATGCTGTAACCGATCCTCCACCTCCTGGATTTGTCGGGATGCCGCTCAGCTTTCTCAGTAATGGCTCCAGGGCCATCACGTACAAAAGCGGAGAGAGCGGACACTCTTGGCGAGCGACTTTGAGAGGAAGCCGTTCACCCGAACGATCGAGTCGATGTTATCGTACAACTGTATGATCCACCTGAGGAAACCAAGACCCAGTCCAAACCGCGCGAGAACAGAAAAAAGGTACCGATGGTCCACCCTATCCAATAGTTATTTTTTCTTCTAGTCCCATAGTAACTCCCGTGACGAGCCACTCTGGGTCGACCTCAGGGGGAAAGTTACTTAATATAACTCTTGAAGTTCTTCTGCCCATATATATGGGCAGAAGCACCACCTCTTCTGTTCTCAATGGGTCGACCGAATGGAGTCGCGCCGCGCTTCCTCCGACTCCATTCTTACTTCGACGGTAGCATACCGCCTACCTCTATTAACATATCTTACTTGGTGCCATATAGGCTTTAAACATTTTTCTATCTCACTTTCCACGACGTATTCTATTTTTCTTGTAGGTTTTTTAAATTATCGTTTTCTTTTCAACATCTTGTTGGATTTCTTTTGGAGGGGCTACCTTAACTTCATTCCCCTCCTTCGACATTATTTCCTTGTGTTTCTCCGAATTTTTTAAATCCAAAAGTCTAATTTTTGTGCCAGCCACAGCAGCAAAGTCTAATTTTCTCGTTTGTTTTTTCTCATTTTTTTTTCATCTATCTTAGCTTTTGTGATTAAGCTGGCGACTTCAATATTTCTTCTTGAAGTCGCAGGTCTCGGTGGGATATAGTCTTCTTCTTCACTCGTTTCTATTAATGTCTTTTCGACATTTCTTTCCACTTCCTCTTCAGTTAATAACCTCTCCATACTCGAGCTTGCTATAACGCAAACCTCCCCACACGGGGCCAAGACACAAGAAGAAAGTCTTCAAAAAACAGGCCAATACAGGTTTCCACAAATAACAAATTTAATGAAACACCCACCTCTTCGTCAACAGTAAAACAATCCAACAAAAATTCACAACTGACTCGAACAGACTCGATGTGGGATCGATCGGTACCGGACAAGGATTCTGGATTATTTTTGTATTTTCTTTATTTTACATGTACATGTAAAGTTTCATGTGGTTCTCTTGTACATGCACACACATACATCCGGTTAATCGTTGAGAGGATGTTGGTGTTGCGCTGGCGGAGGTTTGCGCTCTCTGAGTGCTCTTGTTATTATCTATTATCTAAGTGTCTTCCAATATCGCCTCGGGCAAACCAATATCCCGTGAGTAAGGTGACAACTGTGCGGAAGCCTGTCGTGTGTAGGTGTGTGTGTGTGTGCGTGCGTGCGCGTTTGCCCACCGCTTGACAATTGGATGTTGGTTTCTATGCACTTCTGTAATTTAGTTGTTCAGCAAAGGAGAACACTGAAATAAAGTACCAGACATATTCAAATGGCCAAAACGTATAAACGATAAAAAATATATAATATAATCTAGTATTGATCACATTGGCAAAAGTATTTTAATATTTTACCCACACTACCCATCAGGCGCAGGCATGGTTTAGTGGGAAGAAGCTTCCTTCACAACCACATGGTTCCGGGTTCAGTCCCACTGCGTAGTACGTTGGGTGTCTTCTATTATAGCCTTGGGCCGTCCAAAGACTTGTGAGTGGATTTGGTAGGCGGAAACTGAAGGAAGTCCATCATATATATGTGAGCATGTGTGTGTGTGTGTTGTGTGTGTGTGAGTGAGTGAGCGTGACTCTGTGCCTGTGTTTGTGCCCAGCATGGCCGCAGACTAATGACTGAAACAAAAAAAAAATAAAGGTCAGAAGATATAATGATTGACATTCCATTCAATTTAAAAGAATTTCAGGCAATGCCGAGGATTGTCATTTTCTCGCCGCATAATTACTTTTAAATAGCAATTTAATGTTCCCCTCATTAAATATGCTAACACGATGTTGATTAAGACACTTCTTAGTTACCCGCGTATCTCGATATATTCTGAGTGTTTATTTTCGTCAGTATTAAATAACGTTTCATATATTTTATGATTATTTACCATGTGTTTGGCGTCTCAGAAGGAATTAATATTTCAGTATATCTCAAGATTGTGTTGATTTTATGTGTAGGTTCGTTGGTGTTAGAGGAAAGGTTAATGTACGGCATGAGTGTGTGTGTGTGTGTGTGTATGCATGCATCAACCTCTGTATAATGTGCACATTCTTTGGAAGTATGTGTGTTGTGCCTAACTATGTTGTTCAGCGTGAGTGTGTGCGTGCGCACGTGTATGTGTGTGTGTATGCACGAACATATATATATACATACATATATACATATATACATATACATAATACATATATAAGTATATATATGTATATATATATACATATACATACACACATATATCTATATGATTATATACATACATCTGTGTATATATATATATATATATATATATATATATATATATATATATATACATACATATATATGTATATATATACGCATACACATGTATACACACATACACACGCACATATACATATATGTATATGCATGTATATATGTGTTATATATGTAAATATATATATAGATATGTGTTTTGCGTATGTATTTATATATCTTCACATTTTCACACATGCATATATATGTATATATGTGTATATGTATGTGTGTATGTGTGTATATATATGTATATATATATATATATATATATATATATATATATATATATATGTATGTATTTATATATATATATATATATATATATATATATATATATATATATATATATGTATATATATATATATGTGTGTGTGTATATAAAGACATATATATATATATATATATATATATATATATATATATATATATATATATATACATATATATATATATATATACATATATATATATATATATATATATATATACATATATATATATATATATACATATATATATATATATATATATATATATATATATATATATGTATATATATATATATATATATATATATATATATATATATATATATATATATATATATATATATATATATATAATACACATAGATTCACACACACATGCGTATGTATGCAAGTCTATAAGTATGTATTTACATTTATGCGTGTGTTTTTATAGGCAATATATGTTTAAATCAACACCATGATTTCACACAGGCAGGTTATACACTCTCCACACACACTCCCTTCAAAAGTAAATACATGTATAATTACATCTTTCTTCATATATATATCAATACATCTTCCTACATGCGTATAAACATATTGTGTGTGCGTGTGTGTGTGTGTATTCCTTCTCTTTGCAATAAGATATTCACTCGCATAGAATGGATAAAGCGTAAATTTAAAATTAAGGGAAAATATATTTTAATTCATATCTAAAATTGAATTTTTAGCCTTCAATCATCTACTGATGAGGGATGGATCCCAAAACGATCATCTATATAATAGGAAATTAAAAATCCATAGCTGGAGAGTAATAACGGTAACATTATTAACCGTATATAGAAGTACTACAAATGCAGTAGTTATAGAAGACCCATGTGTTTGAGGGAGACAGAGAGAAAGAGAGAGAGAGAGAGAGAGAAATAGGGAGGGAGAGAGAGATCAGTGAACATTGAGAATGAAGAAAGAGATAGAGAGAGAGAGAGAGAGGGGGGAAAGAGGAAGTTAAAGACGGGGTGAGAAAGACAGACCGACAGAAAGACTGAGAGAGGAATAGTGAAACGGAGAAAAGAGACTTATAAAGGGATACATTAGGATATTCGCTTTTTTAAAACGGGAAAGACGTTAGGTTTGTGAAATACTAAGGACTGTAAGTAAAAAAGTAGGTATTTCCAAGAGGCATCATACGTACAAGCTTGAAGTTGTAGTCGGGACATTGGGCAACGGTCTTATAATAATAAGACATAGTTGTTGGCACTCCGTCGCTTACGACGTCGAGGGTTCCAGTTGATCCGATCAACGGAACAGCCAGCTCGTGAAATTAACGTGCAAGTGGCTGAGCGCTCCACAGACACGTGTACCCTTAACGTAGTTCTCAGGGAGATTCAGCGTGACACAGTGTGACAAGGCTGACCCTTTGAATTACAGGTACAACAGAAACAGGAAGTAAGAGTGAGAGAAAGTTGTGGTGGAAGAGTACAGCAGGGTTCGCCACCATCCCCTGCCGGAGCCTCGTGGAGCTTTAGGTGTTTTCGCTCAATAGACACTCACAACGCCCGGTCTGGGAATCGAAACCGCGATCCGATGACCGCGAGTCCGCTGCCCTAACCACTAGGCCATTGTGCCTCCACAATACATAACACCGCAAGGAAAATACTACACATAATTGCTGTGACCACCAGTTGTCATTCACTCTTCAGCATTCAGGTTACTTAAATGTAAAAGTAATGCGTATCTATTCACATTGATTATAATTAATCTTACATTATCTCGTAGCCTTGAAATTTCAATGAGGACATTGTAGGTTAGGTGTGAGAGCCGGCTCAGGCTGATCTGAACATAAAACAAGGAGGATATTTGGGCTGGATATGGTCAGTTTGAATACTAAATGGTTAAGGGTGATTAAGGAATTCGGCAGCGAAAATGAGAGATTGTGAAGGGGTGGTACATACATACATACATACATACATACACATGTACATCCGTACGTGTGTGCATGTGTCAGTTTTTATGATACATATTTATAAAATTCCCTAAGATGAAAAAAGTCGATGTTAACTGCTTTCTATCGAATGATTTTTTAACCCACTATTTTACTTGCTGTTGCTTATAGTTTTATGCAAGGCGGCGAGCAGGCAGAATCGTTAGCACGCCGGAAAAATGCTTATGTTCTGAGTTCAAATTTCGCCGAGGCTGACTTTGCCCTTGATCCTTTTGCGTTCGAAAAAACAAGTACCAGTTGAACACTGGAGTCGGTGTAATCAAATTGTTCCCTAACCCTAAATTGCTGGCATTGTGCTAAAATTATTATTATTTCTATTATTCACTGATATATTCAGTCTGGTACCCTGATCTTGATTGCTATACTAACGCTTTGGTCGCTGTTCCATCAAGTCTTATATTCAGTAATATTCTAAGAATTACGAACTGAAAAATATAGTTAACTCCTCGGGGTGGATTGTAAGCAAGGCTACAAAAATCTCGCAAAGCCGAAATACAAAAAGAAGCTTAGAAATTAGCGTTAGTGGTAGCATCCTCCACCAGTAGGTTCCTCACAAAGTTTCCGAGTCTAATTGCGCGCAGGGAGTGAATGTGTGCTCTTCTTTGCTGTCATGTCTCACGAATGAACCTCTTTTTGCACCGAATACTGATATATTCAGTCTGGTACCCTGATCTTGATTGCTATACTAACGCTTTGGTCGCTGTTCCATCAAGTCTTATATTCAGTAATATTCTAAGAATTACGAACTGAAAAATATAGTTAACTCCTCGGGGTGGATTGTAAGCAAGGCTACAGAAATCTCGCAAAGCCGAAATCCAAAAAGAAGCTTAGAAATTAGCGTTAGTGGTAGCATCCTCCACCAGTGGGTTCCTCACAAAGTTTCCGAGTCTAATTGCGCGCAGGGAGTGAATGTGTGCTCTTCTTTGCTGTCATGTCTCACGAATGAACCTCGTTTTGCACCGAATAGTGTCTGGTGACGAGAAATGGATTCTCTATAAAAATGTCAAGCACCGAAGACAGTGGGTAGCGGAAGGAGAAACACCGGCATCCCAGATTAAAGAAGGTGTTCACCCACGTATGGTGTTGCTATCTGTTCAGTGAGATATGAATCTTTTAAACCCAAACCAAACGTTAACAAAGGAGATCTACTGCGAGCAGCTTGAGCGGCTTAAGTCAGTGCTAGAAGAAAAACGACCAAGATGAAACTTGCTCTTCTATCAGGATAATGCTCGGCCACATACGCCGAAATCACATTCCAAAGTCTGAAGCAGTTTGAATGGGAAACGATGACCCACCCACCATATTCGCCGGACATCCCCCCATCTGATTATCATTTGTTTCACAGTTTTCGAAATCATTTGAACGGAAAATGTATGAATTCTTTAGACGAGGTCAGAACAGTACTGGAGGAATAATTTTCGTCAGGGGCAAGTGAATTTTGGAAGAGGGGCCTTGCACGTCTACCAGATAGATGGAAGAATATTGTAGAAAATGAAGGAAAATATATTTTAGATTAAAAAAGAAGTTCGTTTATTTTAATTTTGAAAATAAAAGAAGCATTAAAAAACCGCATTATGTATGGGATGATTCAATACGCGCGCGCGCGCACGCACGCACGCACACACACACACACACACACACACACACACACACATATACACACACAAACAAACATATTTATATACATATATATTATATATATATATATATATATATATATATATATACATGTATGTATGTATATGTATGTATACACTCATACGCACATTCATATATATATAACAGACAGAAATCTTATATGGACAGTTTCCCGTTGTTGTTGCTGTATCCTTAAATTAAAAATGTAGAATGGTGTGAGACCGCTTTCTGTTTGTATGCTACTAATTATTTAAGTATCTCGTACCTTTTAATACGTTAATAATTGATGTGGACTCTACAAATCCCGGCCGTCTAATAGCTGTTTTCATTTCTCGTTTCGTTAACGGTACTTATATTCGAAAATAATAAGTTTCGTATGTTATATATATATGACGCCATGTATCTATCTATCTATCCATCTATTTGTCTGTCTGTTGAAACGCTTTCTATATTTCGCTGTTAATTTTCACATCTAAATATGTTTCTATGTAGTTCGCTTTAGCTTGAAGCATTTCTTTCACTTCATGTTTTCATACACACACACACTCATACATACACACACACATACACTCATGCATACACACACACACACACAGACACACATACACACACTCATGCACATACACACACATGCTCACGCATACACAAGCACGGACACATTTATAGATATGGCTACAAATATATAGTAATCCCTTGCCAATTTGCGGTTCATATATCGCGCACTCAGTACATTGCTGTTCACCTATCGCGTATTCAGTACATCACTGATTTTTCTGGCTAGTATATGTAAATTCATATCGCGGGTTTCTGCGGCCGATAGGTATTTATATCTTTTTAGATTTTAATTATTTCTGTGGGGGGTTTTGGAACGTAAAACCCGCGACAGTCCAGGGATTACCGTACTCCAAAGAAAGAGAGAACGCAATACAAAAGTAGTTGTTGGCACTCCGTCGCTTACGACGTCGAGGGTTCCAGTTGATCAGATCAACGGAACAGCCTGCTCGTGAAATTAACGTGCAAGTAGCTGAGCACTCCACAGACACGTGTACCCTTAACGTAGTTCTCGGGGATATTCAGCGTGACACAGAGTGTGACAAGGCTGACCCTTTGAATTACAGGCACAACAGAAACAGGAAGTAAGAGTGAGAGAAAGTTGTGGTGGAAGAGTACAGCAGGGTTCGCCGCCATCCCCTGCCGGAGCCTCGTGGAGCTTTAGGTGTTTTCGCTCAATAAACACTCACAACGCCCGATCTGGAATCGAAACCGCGATTCTATGACCGCGAGTCCGCTGCCCTAACCACTGGGCCATTGCGCCTCCACATACAAAAGTAGTGTAACAGTTATATTGTGACTACTGGAAGGTGCAGTGCTTTCCAGTGGCTATTGATTTCTTGCAGAGGGAGAAAGCTCGGACTGTCCAAGTTACTGGACAACAAACCGGCTGAAGCAAATGCTTCACTGCACTGTTCTGTATATTACTACTCCCTTACATGTAGTGCAGTCAAGCAGTTAAAAAGCTCGCTTTGCAGACACGTGGATCTGGGTTCTATCCCACTGTGCAGCACTTTGGCACTTTCATTAATTATCTTCGGCTATAGTCCCAGGTCGACCAATGCCTTAGAAGTGAATTTGGTAGACGGAAACAGTGTGGAAGCCTGAGTTACTATATGCATGTATGTTATTGTGCGTCTGTGTGTATGTGCGTGTTTTTGTATCTGTGGTTGTCTTCCCATCGCTTGACAATCGGTGATGGTTTCATTATGCCCTTGTAACTTAGCGATTCTTCAAAAGAAACCAATAAAATAAGCGCCAGAATTAAAAAATAAGCACTGATGTCGATTTGTCCGACTAAACTCTTCAAGGCGAGGCTCCCAGCATGGCCGCAGTCTAATAGAAAATAACTGGGATTACACACACATAAGCAAGCACACCTGTGTAGACGTAAAGAGAGTGTTTAAAACCTAAGAACAACGATTAAAGCAGATAATTCCAATGGTATCACGTAATCTATGATGGTACACTGTTGAAATGACAATGTTCAAATGAATTTGAATATTATCGTAGTATGATAATCTCAATTAATCAATTTGTTTTCACCTCACTATTTTACATATGTGAAATCCTACTGTGAATATTTAATATGCGGAAACCTTTCATTTTGGGAAAGAGGACAAAATCTGATGTTTATAATCGCTGTCACTACTTTGCCTCTATTTTTATGTACGTACTAATCATCTCTCAATCATACCAACAAAGCTGAATATGCTTCGCTGATGAGATCTAACAAGATAAAACATACCTGTTGCCTTCACCAGTTGGCTTTAAAAACAAGGTACGCTTCTACTTGTATCTCTTTATCTCCTCTCCTCCTAACCTCACCTCCAAATTGGATTAGTTGATATTGTTGGAATTACGTGTCATGACGTTTCATTGTAAATTTTCTCTGCAAATAGAGGGAGCTTTGTCTTCACATTACAATGATAATCTTGGTTTATTGAGTCGTTTAAACACAATGTATCACATATATGAGCACCCACTATGTACACATTCAATATACTTCACACACACACACAACACACACACACAGTCACACACACACATTTATATATAATTAGCCGTACCAAAATTACTGGCACTCTTATGATATAAAAATTTTGGTGGAAGATGTTTAGCTTGTGTAATCCTTTGGAGGCAGATATTAATTGTTGAACTGGAAGACATAAAGTGCTTAACTAACGCCATCATCTAAGAGCTGAGATTAAAACCTCAATCGCGTTATACAAAAACAGGTTACATTGATTTGCATTGTTACTGAAGATAACTAGACAAGAGAGAAAAAAAGAACGCTTCAGCTTTCTCCAGTTGTGTTAGGAAATTGAAAGAGTAATAGGTTGATAATTGTCATATCAATCAATAAACTATCGTACCATATTGTCATACATAAATTGATCGAAAAATACAATGAATGGGAGTTTACAATGCATTGACAATGTGGTATAAATCGCCAACAGAAAGCCATTCGTATTGGAAATATTTCTATGTGATATAATATTGGATATTAATAATTAGACAAACCCGAAGTTTACAGCGTATCATCCTGAACGACTTAACTCCAAGGAAAGAAAAAGTCTAGTTCTGGAAACATATTTTGTATATCATCCGATATCAATTGGAATAGTATTTGACAATTAGCTAATCCTGGCAGTAATGGAACATTAATTTCAATATAATTATAAATATTTACTCTCCTAACGTATTGAGCAAACTCTACTCTGTTCCTAATACTACGCGCATGCATGTATATTTATATATGTCTATACGCACATACATATATGTATATATATGGGATGAATCTCATACTACATACTGTGCTGCTTCATATACAGTGATTTATACTAATGTACCTAATGTTTTTATGTATGTAGGGAAAATACACAGATCTGCCTCTAATATGCACTTATTCCAGAAACAGCTGTAAAGTATAAGTTATACCCATCTATCCAGACTCGCAAATTTTTCACCAATGATATCGTGCATATTACTTACCTACCTAGGTCATATCAACACTTAGGACCTCGCGAATTGATCCTGGACTCTACCCGTTTACTCTGCATTACTATGAACTTTCACCCTCTATATCTTCCTTTCTTCCTGCTATATTTAAATATCTTTGTTCTCTCTTCGATATGATATTACATAAATATTCTATAAATTGACTTCATGCCTAGCAACTGTTAACAGTTTGTTCTATTTTACCTATATACATATATATATATATATATATATATATATATATTTGTTGTTGTACTTGGGGATGGTCATATTGCCAGTTTAGCCAATAAAAACACACGAAATATATATATATATATATATATATATATATATATATATACATGTATGTATGTATGTATGTATGTACGTATGTATGTGTGTGTATGTATGCATCAATAAGTATAGTATGTATATATGCATACATATGCATAGAGAGAGAGAGAGCGAGAGAAAAGGAAAGAGAGAGAGAGAGAGAGACAGCCTGACTTTAAAATGTTTGTTTATGGATATCTGCGTTTTTGCGTCTTTACGCACATGAATGTGCATGCAGATATGTCAATGTGTAGCTTATTATGTATGTATATATATATATATGTATATATATATATATGTATATGTGTATGTATATATGTATATGTATGTATATATATATATATATATATATATATATATATGTATGTATATATATATATATATATATATATATATATATATATATATATATATATATATATATATATATATATATATATATATATATACACACATACATTTATATGAATTTGCTTGGGTATATTTCTCTAACGTTTGCAACCAGATTACAGACATTGCTTTTAAAACATAATTAAGAAGCTTTTAAATACTGAATTATCCAAAATGAACGCAACATTGTCATATATTTGAAAACATGGAAGTTTGTTTTCATCAACCATCCTGGAATTGGTTCAACGCAATATTTTCCTCTATTCTCTTCCTTCTTTATTTCTTTCCTTTTTTGTTTCCGTATCTCTTTTCATTTTTTTTTTGTTCTGTTATTTTTCTCCTATGTACGAGTTTTTAAAAAGTCTGTTTATAATTCATAAGATAAATGTATTATAATATATATATTATAGAATAGCATTTTAGTTCATGATAATATAAACACACACTCGTATATAAAATATTTATATATATAGCATATACAATGTGTTGGGGTATCTGAGGACACTTAATTACCAGTATATTACTCACTTCAAACCAATTAAAAGGTTTTTATTTCTTTCAGATCTTCCATAGAAAATAAAATACTAACATTAGAAATGAAAAGACACGTAGTTACTATATGTGCGGAAGACAGCGATTTAACAAATGCTAACTTTTTAAATGCTGCAAGATCTTCTGTACACATAGTTCCTACCGAACGGGAAGCCTTTGACGAGAATGTTTCAATAGTATCAAAGAGAAGAAAAAACATTTTATACGTTGATATTCTACATGGATACCGCAATTAAGCCAACGGATTCAAATCAGTATCGATAATGATCTCGGAAAAATCAATGACGCCTATCGCCAAAGAGTTTCAGGTATCGAAGTGGACAATCAGAACACTGATACATGAGAACATTCGTATGTACTGTGGAGAGACTCAGATCTGTTAAGACGCAGGAGAACCATCTGATTCGTGACAAGTACTTACCTGACGTGATTATACACACGAATATCACATGATTTGGTTCCTCTTTAATGGAAGAAATTCGACCATGATCAAACACCTAAGAGTAGAAATGATAGACAGCTATATGCAGATCCTACTGATGTCTCCAGAGTAATGCAGACTAACTTTCCAGCAACTGTGATAGATTTAAGTATTGGGAGTGACGAATGTCTTGTCATGCCACTTCACATTTTTCCATAGGGTATTTGAATTAATGATAGAAGTGTTGGAAACAGCTACTAAGCTCTGGATGGATGAAGCAGGCAGTGGAAGACGATACATGTTTCAACAAGACTCAACATTTTCTCACGAAGCCCACGTAACTCAACGCTAGATGTCAAACAGACGTCAAACAATCTTTACGATCATATAACATCAGGTATTTGGCCTTCGAATTTGCCAGATTTAAATTCCATGGACTACAATGTCTGGAGCGTTGCTGAAAATGAGATTAATCGACATCACAACACAATAGCCCCACTGAATGCCGGCATTGTCCAAGTGATGTCCAAAATGAATAAGGAGGATTTATTGAACAACTATTTCGGTCCCGCATTGAAGCAGTCATCGAAGCTGGGGGCAGATTCACGGAAAAATCTTATAAGAAAACTTAACATCAAGATTAATTTTTACTAAAATATGTTTAGATTTTACTAGATTACAGATGTTTTATGAATTTTCCAGATATGACCTCAAATACGTCTCGCACGCAGAATTAGTATACATTATGAGATATATGCTTAATTTATGCATGCACACACACACACACACACACACACACACACACACACACACACACACACACACACATATATATATATATATATATATATATATATATATATATATATATAAATAAATAGATAGATAGATAGTTAGATAGATAGATAGATAGATAGATACTCATATATATATATGTGCGTATGCATATAGAATAAATTCATACTTATTTGAATAAATATGCATATACATCTATGTATATTATATATATATATATATATATATATATATATATATATATATATATATATATATATATATATATATATATTCTTGAGTGATGAAATACCCCAAATAGTAGAGTACTCGACTAAATACCTTGTAGTTTTAAGATACGTCCCTCTGCACTTCCGATTCAAATAGTGTGTATGTTGATAATGTATTCTCCCATCCCGTGTGCTTAATAAGCTGAAACTGAATACTAATAATGTAATAAATCCACACAATTACTCCCTTTAGCCTCCAAAACTTTGTTTCTCTTCTTGCCTTATATACACACGCAAACACACACACATATACACACACCCGCACATACACACACACCCGCACATACACACACACATACATACACAGATATATATATTGATGACCCTTGCGAAAATAGTCACTTGATGTATATATGTGTATAAGCACACCATAACTATTGAAAGAACTTCACGCATTATTTTTGGGACGTCTAACATTAAATCTACCTTTGTCCATCAGCTGCGAAGCAACTCATTAGTGAACAATTCATACTGTTGTATGTAGATTAAGTCTTGAATACTGCTTTATTACAACCTAAGCACCGTAGATAGTTCGATATGAGGGTGAGAAGATTGGATATAAGTGTAAGAAGTTTATCATACGTCATGTCGTTTTCTATCCGATATCAGCGCTTTATTGTCTGATCAACATGGTGGAAAATTAGAAAATGATATTTTCTAGCTCTCTCTGTCTTCCTCTCTTCACCTCTCTCTCATAATTAACAGGATCTATTGAGTGTGATATTCGTTTCAGAATTATCGTCTTATTTACTGATCTTGATTAATGCATCATAACTATACACCATATACCTAAAATTAGTTAGCTCAAATAGAAGTACAATTTATCAACAGTGATATCATTTCACGAGCCTGCGTGGTTGTTTTATTACAGCCTGAATTAACTTAAGAAACTAGAATCTTACTCACATCTTTTCCGGCTAGGATGGTTACAATGAATTGAAAGCAGAAATTATAAACGCTCTTCTGCATCACTGTTCGATAACTGAAACAATTTCTAAGCGTAGCGATATTTTATCGATGTTTACTTTCATATGGAGGAACTGCATTCACCCCCTCACAAGTTTACTTTGGAAACACACCAAGTATTCGAGTAAATCTCTAGCAGAGGACTGATGAGTGTGGATCTGCTTTATGGTACATTAGGAATAATGTGGCTGTACCCGCTACGTTAAGTCTGACGATTTCGCTGTATGTCCTACAGTAGACATCTCCGATACCACTATCGGCAAAGTGTTGCAATAACTATCGTAAGAATCAACATGACCTGGTGGCATTTTTATGCATTTGTTTTAGAGCTACTGGTTATATAACAGTCAGCAAGATTTTCCTCGGTGTTTGGAAGGCAAGGAGTTTATCTTCTACGCACATTATATGGACACTGACACGGGAGATAGAGGTACTTTGACAAATTGTATCTGTTTATTTCACACATCAGTCACATATCCGCCAAGACTCTGGAGTAGCCGACACGTTTTCATGACAGGAAATTAATTCCACACACTCATCCCCTCCATTGATATCACATACATAGCCATTGATAAGAAAGGTTACTCTCAAGCAGTTTTTGGTATGCCATATTATTTATTGCGCTCATTAATTGAAGATACCTAGAAATTGCTTCGAATTTTGTGTAACCATGAGTCAAGATGTACGAGTGTGGATTCAAAACTGTGAAATATGTCCTTATGGCCAAGCTTAGCATCAAAGCAAGTCTCCTCTTGGTACATTAGCTACGCCAAGCGCTAGGATTCACTATATACAATTAACTATGCTAGTGTTTATTTTTACATTCACGTTACGTTTTACAATTTACGTAGTTTCTTACACACGGGACCAACGTTAAAAGCTTATTATAAATAGAGACACTATCGCTGCTTGCGCTATTCTTGAAGCAATAAATACTTATTTTTACTACACATTACTTCATTATTTTAACATCAGTAAGCTTTATATTTTTACTGGAAGAACTTCACGTATTATTTTGAGAACGCCTAGCATTAGATTTACTCTATTGGGCGTCGACCAAAACGTATCTCACTCGTGGACAACCCAAAGTGTTTAGATAAATTGGTTTCAAATTTTAGCACATAACAAGCAATTTTGGGTGAGGGGCTAAGCTAATTAAATCGACCCTAGTGCTCAACTAGTACTTATTTTATCGACCCTGAAAGGATGAAAGGCAAAGTGGAACTCGGCAGCATTCGAGCCCAGAACGTAAAGATGAACGAAACGCCTCTAAGCATTTTGCCCAGTGTGCTTACGATTCTGCCAGCTCGCCGATAAAGTGTTTAGATATACTGATTTCAGATTTTGGCACAAGGCCAGCAATTTAGAGACAAGGCGTCAGTCGATCACATTGACCCCAGTACTCACGGGTACTTATTTTATCGTCCTCGAAACGATGAAAGGCAAAGCAGAGATTGGCGAAATTTGAATTCAGAATGTGAAGACGGACGAAATAACGCTAAACATTTTGCCCGGTGTACTCATGATTCTACCAGCTCACTACCTTAAAAGGTGTTCAGACATATTAACACTTACTAAATTTACTGCAATCCAGGTAATAACATACGGTTTACAAACTTAGCAATTCAGACAGTTACAATACAATGGTAATCAGTTTGGACACAGTTTATCTTGCATCATATCTTTCTATGATGCTAACACTTTACTGCATAATCAGTATTGTAGATATCGCTACTTTTCTGAACTCTCTTTGTTCATTAACGGAAACTAATAGGTACGATATTACATTTATAATTATCATCTTCTCTACTAAACTTGATTGTTGCATAATAATCACACACCATATAACTAAAACTACGCGGCGTAAAATGTAAAATAGCGAAATACTAGATGGTAGCATGTTCCTCGCCTTTACTACCGACTTTGCAACTCACCGTTCATCATGGTCGGAAATTTAGGAACGTGTATATCTTTCTCAAGGCGCATTTGCCGCATAAATAGAAAGAATAAACTTCAAACGGCAATCAAAGCTCGTTTATGAAATCAATTTGTTATAAAATAAAGACATTTTACATGTTGCTATATGTGGAAACCAACAAAATTACGTTTATTTAATTTTTTTTTATCATGGAATGCGTTCTGTTCTTAATACAGGTTAAATCTAATAAAGATATTGCTACATACGAATTGGTATCACAATTAACTTCTTTAGTATATGTATCTACCTGTAGTACCTTCGTGCACATGCCTGTGAATGTGTATGTGAGTGCGTGCATGTGCGTGTGTAATGGTGTGTGTATATGGTTATGCACATATTTACAGGTACGTTTGTATGAATATATATGTGCGCGCGCGCGTGTGTGTGAAAGTAGGAGAGAAAACAGAGCGGTACACACATGCATACACACATGCATACACACATATGCACACATATGCACGAAGAAATTAAAATCTATTTTAAATTTTTGGAAAAAATTCTGATTCTAAAATATAACAGCGAAGTAGTTTCCAAAAAAAAAGAAAAAATCATCAAACACACACAGAGAGTGGAGAATAAATAGCTCTTGTGATGCTGATCAATTTAACTCATCTTTCCTTTTTTGAGAATTACACACATACACACGGGCACACATACATGTACACACAATTACAACGTACGCAACGCATACACACGCATATATCCATCCAAATACATGTATATATACGTACGTGTATGTATACATACATACATATATATATATATATATGTGCAAAGAATTGGAGAGTGAGAAAGAACAGAACGTGAACGACAGAAGGGGAGTATAGAGAGGGAGAGAATAGAGAGAGTGAGGGAGATGCAAAGCAAAGTTCAGAGATACGATGACGATCATCATTCAAAATGCATGAACCAATTTCCTGAAGTATCCATCACCAATATTTAAATCCAAGGCAGCAGACGTGCAATATCGTGATAGCCGTTAGAAATCGTAGAAATGGTTATAAAAGAAAAAAGATGAACACGACATGTTGGGTCAGAATAAGAAGAATTCAGATTTCTGATCTGTTTTCGTCTAGTTTTGATTCATTCGCTCCTATTTATTCGGCCATCGTATTACTACTACTACTACTACTACTACTACTACTACTACTACTACTACTACTACTACTGCTACTACTGCTGCTGCTGATGCTGCTACTGCTGCTGCTGCTGCTGATGCTGCTGCTATTATTACTACTAATATCATTATTAGATGTATATATATTATCATTTTTAATTGCTGGTAGAGAAACCGTATTTCGCTATGCAACCATGATATGCAACCAATAGGGTTCCATAACGAAGTACAATGTCCCTACCA
>NC_142943.1:14939823-14952323 GCF_046866305.1 Octopus bimaculoides
ATTATTATTATTATTATTATTATTATTATTATTATTATTATTATTATTATTATTATTATTATTATTATTTTATGTTTGACTTTTGTTTTGCATTTGTACAAGTTGGATCCAAGTCTCACCCAGAGACCTCAAGAGACAACAAGTTAGAAGTTCATGTAGGTGTTATGCCTAGGGTACCATATATTTGGATTTGTACAGTTTTGTTCAAGTGAATGTTTAAGAAACCATAAGAAAATTATGTGTTTGCTTTAAAACTTGAGATCACGTAGACAGTATTTTACGTAGGATATGGGCAGTTCCCATGAGCACTATCTTTTGAACTTCAGCATTATTATTATTATTATTATTAGATACTATATCAGTCAGTAGGAATATTGACTTGAGGTCTGGTGAAAACAAGTTGCCTCAAATTTCAAGAATATTTCTTAGGATTCTTGCAGGTCACTAATTCAAATCTTAATTCCAACATCCTTCAGTCTCTTAGGCAGTTGTATAACTCTTGTGCTAAGTATACCAGTTACTACATCTTAGTCTTCCACAATCTCATCACATCTTTGGCTAGATCCTGATATTTCTGAATTTTCTCAATTATCGTATGGTTGCATACTTACACTGCATCAAGGAGATGACAGCTCTGTGAACACCTCTGTATTGGTTTTGTATTTTCTATTCTGTTGAGAGTTCTTTAAGTAACAAGTGTGCAGTACCGATTAATGCTATTTTCTGTTCGCTCCGCATATTTATAAATCTTGCAATCTTGGTTATGTATATGCATGAATTTAATTATTTCCAAGACACCAATTATTATAGGGAATATCTTGGTTTCCAATCCCTAGATTCTGGTTATCACTTCCAGACTTTTACACTGGGTTAATTTATTTCATAGAGACTGTTTGGGCTGATACTTCGATTAGGAGGCACTTCCTTTTCTTGCGAGTCCTTAACATCAATGTCAGGTTAATTAAACTTGACATTTCTGTGTGGAATTGCATGTCCCAGAGTTGTTTACCTTTTCATTTTCAGAGACCTCTTCTGATGTATGTTTATAGCATATCTTTTCTGTTGCTATTTCATAATGCCGGTATAACTTCCAGTACGCTCAAACTCTATCATACCTGCCGATATATTCTCTTTTTACAGAGACTGCATTGCCAAAGGCAAATTGATTTATTCCTTCTATCCGCCCTCCATAGATTTAGCAGTTAAAGCAATCTTTTGATTAATTACATGCTTTTGATGGAAAAGCTTTGATCTTGCAACTTCTGTGCTTAACTCCTGCGCTTTTCACCCAGATCTATGATTTCTCTCTGTCTAGTTTTTTCCCAGCTTTTGGCCATGAAAGGGTTTTTCTTGTCATCATTTCAACATGGCGTTCTATAAATTCACTTAGAACTTGATTTTTAGGATTTCAGAATTTCTGTCGTTATTCTTTCCTCCTTAGAGCTGTCTCTTTTTTTATCCTCTGCTTTCTATTTATTGGCTTTGTTACATATTTATTAATCTTCTTAAGTAATGTATAAAAGTTTTCTAATTGCATTATCCTCTTTCTTCCCTCAATTCGTAGTCAATATTATCTTTCTGCATTAGCTTTTGTGGGGGATATTCGAAATGCAGCCACTATTTTCTTGTTTTGTTTCTCTTTAGTCTTTCTAATTCTTTTAGCGTTCAGTTAAGAATATTACTACCGAGACAGTGAATGTATTACCTCATTATTTTTTTCTTATTTAACAGCTATAGGTATTAATCTCATGCGTCTAAAATATTTCTACTTAAATACTTCTTTCATATATGTATATTTTATTCTGCAATCCACCAAATTTGAGATCGTGTACCTGTTAGAAATTATTATTGTTGTTGCTGTTGTGTTTAGGCTTTAATTTATACAAGCCGCACCCATTCCTCAACCAGACACTTTGCATCTAAACATGTTAACAGGTTAGGTGCTATGTAATTGAAAAAACTGATGCTTCAGTGTAAGAAAAATCTTTGTAAAATATATAGCAATACTGAATGAATAAAATTGCATTTACACAGTGAAAATTTACGCAAAATATGTAAAGTGCCCGGAAGTAAATCAGGAATTCCATCTACATATTTGTTCGCTCCTTTTGATATTCCAAGATCTTCAATAACAATAGTAATATTGTAGCTTTGAGATATGATGTTACACCTGTATAGTTTTTCATACATCATCTTAACATATCGTTGCTGATGTTTTTCTGAAGTCATTGGGTGTTTTGGATCTTCCAGCAATTAGTCACTCTCAGTTAGACGACCAACCAGAGTTGATCAAGCCCCTGCTTAAATCCAGTTAGTTCTACCCCTTCCAGGATTTACATCTCCTGGTTCATAGCCACCTAAAGTCTACGATGTTTGCTGCTTCCACATCCAACACGATGACTATGCAGAATGAGTGGTCCGTTGCAGTTCCCTAAAACCAATCGTCTTTCTCCTGAGTCCGTTTCCATGTTCTTGAATTTATCAAGTTGAGCTCAAGGACATGAAATTTCAGGGACATTTTGCTGGCCACTTTTCTGCACTTCTTCGCTGGAATCTCATCCAGTTCACACGGTTTTTCTGCCTTGTGATTTAGCAGGGAGCCCCGAATCACTACCTTCTGCTATATGATGAACATCTGGGAAAATGTGTGTAGCCTAGAATCTTCTTTATCTATGGTCCAACAAAGACACCTCTTTTGACCGTAACTTCAGACCATTTAGAGAAGCAGTGTTAAAAGCACTTAAAGCTGAAGATACCTGATCAAGAGCCGTGGAAAATTGCTTCTTAAAGCACAATTTTATCTGCAGTGAAGGGAGCAACACATTCCTGGGTCCAGATTGTTACTACTTGTCTTTGTTTCTGACTACAAAAAACTCGGTCCGTCATAGACAGTGCCGCCAGTAATAGTGTGCCGCGGTGCCTCTACTGCCGAAAGGCAAAGATAGCTGAAATACATGGGAAATCCGCCTTAGAAAGCTATCAGTAATACTACAATTTTGAAGTCTCCGATAACCTTCCGATCATATTCCCTATAGTCCAAGACGTCAAATAAAGTCGTGTTCGTTATAGTCCAAGACATCTAGTGAAATCCTGACGCTGTTGTATTCTTTCTTGAGGTGCCAAAGCTAACCAGAGGAAGAGACAGATAGTTCCTCTTATCATGGAGCAGCATAGCTTTGAAGTTCTTGGATGAGTTGTCAATGATGAAGCACCGCTTGTTTAGGCTACTCAGATGGCTTGGAATGAACTAACCACATCTTGGCAGATACAGAGCCAATATTAACAGGTAAATAACCTAGAAAAACCGACGTGATGCTTCCTCGGATTTGTGACTTGAGCATTTTCGCCTATCCAGTTAAACCAATTGCTTAAACCAATTGATCAAGTATTCGGAGTTGGACTTTGTGGAAGCAAGATCTCTGATCATGTCGCTGAGGTCTGTTTGGCTGAGGTAGTATGACTCTCTCCCTTTAACAGAACTTACTTCTCATAGTTGCCCAGAAGATTAATTTTCCTTCAACACACACGTGCACACACACACACACACACACACACATGTATACGATATATAAAACAGAGGCAATATTAGATTAAAACAGACTTCTATGCACCATATTTAACGTAAAACATCATTGAAAGGAAATTTACTGCGGTATTCGACCAGTGATAACATAACTTATGAGTGTGCTGTGTTTAAAATCACAATATATAAAGGAGGGAGACAAAATTCGCCGAAGCATGCGGTGAGCTGTAAGTACACACCATTGATAAACGCCAACGAATGCATCTGGCGTTGAGCTAGCTGCTGATGGGGTTCTATTAAAATCGCCCTTACGATCTTTCAAATTTAAATCCGTAATGTTAGGTAAATAGAGGGTCAGTGAGGTCGTGTGTTAAAGTTTGATTTTTGCTTTCCATACCCAAGTAGTTGGTATGTTTAAGAGTGTCCAAACTAGGGTTCATATTTTTTTCTTTTGAATTAAACAATATCTTTGCTTCAAGTATTCAAAACTAAGCTATATGGAGAAGGTTGTATGATTTATCTGAATGTTTTTGGCCATCACTGGAGTCTCTGTTGTTTTTAATATTCTTACGCAGTTCTATAAGATGCTTAAGTTATTCCAAAATTTAATATTGTTAATTGGATTAAACAAATCATCTTGAACGTTCTTTAAGATGTTTGGAGGCGGGTTTTATGAGTTTTGAATTTGGAATTATCACGCTTAAGTTGTTTATTTTATTTTTACTTATCAAAGTGCTATGCTCATCATCTAAGTATTTTGATGAAAGCACCAAAGTTTGATTCATAATTAAAGTACACTTGTCTATTAAGAACGGAAAAAGTCCAATCAGACTTAAAAACAAGAATATCCGATCAATATATAAGATTTTGATCGACTGTATGTATAGGAACACACGAGAGAATATAAGTAAAAACTTGAAAACTTGTAATACAATGAGAATATATATATATATATATATATATATATATATATATATATATATATATATATATATCTGCATATATACGTATATATACTCAGTTTGACGAAGGCTAGTAAGCGAAAACTAGTAAATCACTGTCAATCTTTTTCTTGTAAAAATTTAATAAACATAGTTTCTTCTTACGAGTTATGAATAATCCTTCAGTTTAATGTTGAAATGTTTTTATATATAACTTGATATGAAAACAAACATTAATATATGTATGTAAATATATACACGCACACACACACACACACACACAAATACATGCATTCCTATATTTATGAGATGGCAAAAGTATAAAAAACTGAAACAAAAATATAAGTAATAATAGAAAAAAATATTTGTTTTGTATAGAGGTAGTGTAGTGAAGAAAGTGAGAACAGATTTTGAAGTAACCAAACACTTAATCCATAATATTATCGAAAGTAACGTTTATCTAAAAGCTGTAAAGTATTCGACATTTAGAAGTGAAACCAAATAGTTAGAGAGACTGGGATTTTTAGTAGGTAGACTAATGAGATTAACAGATCGTATCATCCAAACTGAAGTAAAGTAAACAAACGTTTATGAAATGTAGAAATCCTCTGTTTTATAATATGTATTACGTAAGAAACAACGTCAAAAATTTACCTTTGTAAAATAGAAACTGCAAAAAAATTCAGGAGTACAAATAGTTAATGAGAAATGACAGATAAGATTTTGAAGAAATAACTTATTGTGTTGATGCTGGTCTATAAGAAAATAAACCATGGAAAAAGTTAAATGAGTAAATAATACATAAACAGATATACAGACACACGTGCGTATTAACAACCATATATATACATATGCATAGATATACAAACACGCAAATATATACATGGATATATATTTATATGTATTTTTATAATCCTACATATTCGTATACAGATATATACATATAAATTCCTATATGCATAAAGAATTAAATATATAAAGATAAAGAAATATATGCATATATAGATATGTGTATGCATATAGATATGTGTATGTATATATATATATGTATATATATATATATATATATATATATATGTGTGTGTGTATGTATGTGTGTGTATGTATGCGTATATGTATCTACGTATGTTATCATACATACACACACAAGACTTAAAAACAAACGATCATGATATTTAAAAAATGTCGTCCTTTTTGCTTTACACCTGTTTCTATGACTCCCGCAGAAACATTGTCAACTACATAATAATTACAAACTTTATTTGTAGCTATTTAATTAATTTAGTTGAAGGTAGTATGGAACTCATTACATTAGCAAAGTTTTTGAAGTATATTTTTGATATTTGAAACTATAGCTCTCATATTTATAAAAAAAATTGCCTAATTAAATTACTTCAATATCACTTTTAACGAAATTACTTTAATAACTACAATTAGTTTTTGTAAATGTTACATAGTCGATAATGTTCTTAGTCGAACAAATGAGAGTTGACATTATCGAGAAAACCTTCTGAAACGCTACAAAGAGGAAAGATTGTCTTGCCGGCTTTAACAAAGGCACACCAGAAGCAGAATGTATCCACACCGTTTAAAAAGAAAGGAATGTTTCAATAAAAAGAGCGATCCAGTGTAAGCACTGATGACCAGATAGCTAAAGTCATGATCGCCAGATTGGCTGCCCGGAAGATGCGAATGTTGCATCAAAATATTGAGAAAAAGGAAAACATCTATGAAGAACCAGGGAGAACCCTACATACCTTATATGCAGGATACATACAGATTTTCATTTGTATCCATTATGATAGGTGCGTTTGGGGTACGTAACAACAGATCTGCGTAGAATCACTGAGAGTTCTTTCACCCACCCCCCACACCCCCCACCCTCACCCCCAAAACAGCAAACCGATTCGAATTCTCCAACTACAATCGATTAGAGGCACAATGAAAATCTGTGAAACATTCACGAGGTTCTTCATCCGACGTTCCTGAGTTGAAAACATGCATACAATCCAAGATGCATATGGAATACATACACGCACACACACACACACACACACACATAAGCAGCAATAAGAACACACGGTTGTGTACTAAAATACATGTACACATAGTATTAGTTTATACGCAGACACACATGCACAACAAGCACATACATATGATTAGCACACACGTATATGCACACATTAATCAATTCAGGTAGTTACAGACTCCACGAGTGACGACTTTGAAAACCGCAGCGGGAAAAATATAGACTTATCTCGCTGTAAACCATACACTCCTTCGAATGTGCACGAACATTAATTTATATATCAAACCATAAAGCATTATACATAAAAGTACAAATACATAAAAATACAATAAAGAAAGCGAAGCTAAGCTTCCTCTGCTACACATAAATTAAATATCTCACAATTAACGTATACAAGAAATAATTAGGAAACAGCACAAATGCAGAACACATAGTATATATATATATATGTGTGTGTATGTATGTGTGTGTGTGTGTGTGTGTGTGTTTATACATATATACATATACACACATATATACACACACACATATATATATATATTACACACTATATATTATGTATATATATAATACATAAAAAAATATATTATACATTATATATTATATATGTATATATATATATATATATATATATATATATATATATATATATATATATATATATATATATATAGATATAATATATACATATCTATATATCTATGTATGTATGTATGTATGTATATATTTATGTATGTATGTATGTACATATGTATGTATGTATGTATGTATGTATGTATGTATGTATGTATCTATCTATCTATCTATCTATATCTATATATATATATATATATATATATATATATATATATATGTATGTATGTATATATGAATGTATGCATGTATGTATGTATGTATGTATGTATGTATCTATCTATCTATCTATCTATCTATATCTATATATATATATATATATATATATATATGTATGTATATATGAATGTATGCATGTATGTATGTATGTATGTATGTATGCATGTATGTATGCGTGTAGGTATGAAGATTTAAGATAACATGGAAAGGCTAGTAGAAGCAAATAGTTACACGGTTATTTTCATTCAATTAAAGATAAAAGATAATCATGTAAGGAAAGGTATTTCCCCCAAGGAACACCTAAATATTAAACCACTGTAAGACAGTAAATAACAAAGAAACGAATTAGATTACACAAATACAGACACACAGACAGACACATACACACGCATATACTTGCTTATAAATACATTATATGTATGCGTGTGTGTATATATACGTGTGTGTGTGTGTGTGTGTGTGTGTATGTATATATATATATGTGAGTGTGTGTGTATGTAGGTATGTGTGTGTGTATATATATATGTGTGTGTGTGTATAATTATATATATGTATGTATATGTATATATATGTGTGTGAATGTGTGTGTGTACGCATGTATGTATGTATATAACAAAATTGAAGTAAGAGAATGGCCAATGATAAGAATTTGAACGACAAACATTAATTAAGGTACACTAAATGCGATGCAAAATAAATTCATGATTCATTAGAATTAACTTAATTTTAAGAGAAGTTAAACAAACACCTAGTGCCGATGGCCTAAGGATTATGATATCAAAGAGTCGATAATTCGACAACAGTAGTCCTACTTCGACTCTAACTAGACGGAAGAGATTGACATGTAAAATAAAGACCAGAGAATATTTATGCCCTGTCGTAACTTGCATAATTAAAACGAACAATTGTAAATCCAGAATCATAAAAAAGAACGCCTCGTTCCTGAGTAAAGTAATAACACACACACACACACACGTACGCACACACACACACACACACACGCACACACACACACTCAGACATACACACATATACGCACACCCACACTTACACACAAACACACATACAAACCCTCCCATATACATACATATACTCAATCAACATTCGCACTGATCAAAAGGGATAAACAGCCTTCTGTTAAACATCAATTAACGTTTCCAGTAAACCAATATATATATATATATTCACTGGTACTTATTTTATCGATCCCAAAAGATGAAAGGTAGAGCCTACCTCGACGGAATTTGATTTCAGAACCTAAAGACGGCTGAAATGCCGCTAAATATTTTGCCAGCCATGCTAACGATTCAGCTTGCTCGCAGCTTCAATAATAATAATAATAATAATAATAATAATGATAATGATAATAATAATATCTCAACAGGCATGATAGAGCTGCACAATATATTCACTGGGTAATTTGCAAAAACCTGGACTTGCCCCATAATAAAAACTGGTGGGAACACAAACCACCCCCAGTACTTGAAAATGATCACATCGCACTCCTCTGGAATTTCACCATTCAAACTGACAGAAAGATAGATGCAAATAGGCCAGACATCATACTGAAAGACTTCAGACAAAAATCATGCCTCTTCATTGATATGACTGTCCCAATCGATATAAACGTATCTGTCAAGACCTACCAAAAACTGAGCAAATATAAAGATCTTGAAATAGAAATTAGCAAAATGTGGAATCTGAAGACGAAAACAATACCTATTGTCATAGGTGCCCTGGGAATGACAGCGAAACGGGCTGATTACTACCTAGCTCAGATACCAGGGAACCCCAAAATGGCTGAAGTTCAAAAGATAGTGCTCATGGGAACTGCCCATATCCTACGTAAAATACTGTCTATGTGATCTCAAATTTTAAAACAAACACATAATTTTCTTATGGTTTCTTAAACATTCTCTAGAACAACACTGTACAAATCCAAATATATGGTACCCTAGGCATAACACCTACATGAACTTCTAACTTGTTGTCTCTCGAGGTCTCTGGGTGAGACTTGGATCCAACTTGTACAAATGCAAAGCAAAAGTCAAACATAAACTAATAATAATAATAATAATAATAATAATAATAATAATAATAATAATAATGATGATGATTATGATTATGATGATGATGATGATGATGATGATGATGATAATAATGATGATGATGATGGCGGTGATGACGATGATAATAATAATAATAATAATAATAATAGAGGAAGAGGGCTGATAAGTGTGGACGACTGCGTGCATATCGAACTCGGGAGCTTAGTGAGATATCTAGCCCAAAGTAAGTAAACCTTGCTAGTGTCAGTTAGGAACAAGGGAGTAGTGAAAGTAGAGAAAAGAAGGAAAAATAAAAGAAAAAGTACAAAAAGACCATGAAGAAGAATTACGCAAGAAGGGACTACACAATCGATTCCATGTAGCCACAACAGAAGTTGCTGGAAAAAATAGGTGGGATTGGCAGATGAAAGGAACATTGAAAAAAGAGACTGCGAGCACTATACTGGCAGCACAAGTCTAAGCTTTGGCCACGAACTGGAGGGTAAACCTTAGGAATGAGCAAGTGTCTCCGTTGTGCCGCATCTGCAATAGAGTGGATGAAACCAATGCCCATATCACGAACGAATGTCCTAAACTTACCGTAAACCATTACAAGTTGTGGCGATACGATCAGGTAGCGAAAGTGCAACATTGGGAACTGTGCGAAAAGTGGGGGCTAGAGAGAGGTAAGACGTGGTATGAGCATAAAACGGAGTCGGAGACTAGCAAAATCAACCCGAAGAAAACTCTAACTTGTGCCTATAGTAGAAAGGATTATTATTATTATTATTATTATTATTATTATTATTATTATTATTATTATTATTATTATTATTATTATTATTCAGTAGTTTTATTTTTATAACGTGCTTTCACTTCACTACCGAGCGCGCAGCTCTGTGCGCCTTGGGTATGTGCTGTGGTTTGCTGTGGTGCTCTTATGTTTACTGTATTGAAAGTGTTTTGCGTAGAATGTGTGCAGTACCCAGTAGTGCAATTTTCTGTATGTTATATATATTTGTAAGTCCTGGTGTTTTTGTTATGTATTTGTTTGAATATTTTTTTATTATACCTAAGGCACCTACTATGATAGGAATTGTTTCTGTTTTTAGATTCCACATTCGAATTATCTCTATTTCCAGGTCTTTGTATTTTGAAAGTTTTTCCATTTCTTTTAGAGAAACGTTGTCATCTGCTGGTATTGATACATCAATTAGAAAGCATTTTTTTTCTTCATGATCTTTGACAACTATATCTGGTATATTTGCCTTAATTTCTCTATCTGTGTGTATTGGCATATCCCAGAGTATGGTTGCTTTCTCGTTTTCTGTGACCTTTTCTGGCGTGTGTTTATACCATCTTTTTTCTGTTGCTATTCCATAATGTTGGCATAGCTTCCAGTGTATATAGGTCCCAGCTCTGTCGTGTCTGTGAATATATTCCTTCTTAGCCAGGACTGGGCAGCCAGAGATAATATGATTTATTGTTTCTTGTCGATCTCCACATATTCTACAGTTACTTGTTATATTTCTTTTCATTATGTGTTTTTGGTAATTTCTGGTGGGGAGGCTTTGGTCTTGTGCAGCAATTAAAAATCCTTCAGTCTCTGCTTTGAGTCCTGAGCTTCTCAGCCATTGCTGGGATTTTTCTCTGTCTATTTCTTTCGCATTTAGTTTAGCCCAGTATTTACCATGTAGGGGCTTTTCTTGCCATCGTTTTATCATGGTCCGTTGCTGTTCTAGTTTTAGTTTGGATTTCATTTGTTTTATAGCTTTTGTTGTTTCTTCTTCTTCTTCTTCGTATTTGTTAGGTAGATTGATTTCTTGTTTGTATCTGTCAGCTTCCTTAAATACTGAAAACAGTTTTTTGTTTTGCTCGTGTTTTGTGGCTATTTGTATTAGTTTCCCTTGCTTCTGGAGTAGGTATTTTTGCAGTCCTATGGTGGTTATATTATTATTATTATTATTATTATTATTATTATTATTATCATTATTATTATTATTATTATTATTATTATTAGTTGTAGTAGTAGTAGTAGTAGTAGTAGTAGTAGTAGTAGTAGTAGTAGTAGTAGTAGTAGTAGTAGTAGTAGTAGCAACAGCAGCAACAGTAGCAGGAGCAACAGTAGTAGTAGCAGCAGTAGTAGCAGCAGTATTAGTAGTAGTAGTAGTAGTAGTAGTAGTAGTAGTAGTAGTAGTAGTAGTAGTAGTAGTAGTAGTAGTAGGCTTTGTTGTTACTGTTTATAATGTGTTATCACCATCGTATTTCATTCCCTCCAAAAAATAATAGCAATAAAGAATAAAAAGAAAGTTTGCATTAATCAGGAGGCAATATCGCTAACCTTTGCTTTGGCATTAAGTCTAATCTGTGGCATTGGTCAATGAACAGCTTTCTTTATTTTTCATTCATCGAAACGTTAGCGTAGTTTCCATGGCAACAACGAAATCATTTTGCTTTTCTTCTTTGTTTATTTATTGGTTTCTATCCATTCTTTTCTCTGCGCCTTCTAATCATTAGATTATCACGTTTATTTATTTATTTTACTTTTTTCATAATATGTTATCGGCGCGGAGAAACAATCGAACAGAATAAATGACACAATAGCAGAATGAAACCGTATCGACTCTGCTTGTTTAATTCCTGCAATTGTTTATCGGATATCGCTGTAGACTAAACAAATTATCACCGGATGCAAATTGCAAAAATGATTTACTAAACACATCAAATCTAGCAGATATGATCGATCTTAAATCATTCAAATCGCAATATAACTTCATTAAAAGAAGAAAAAAAGTGTTGGATTGGTAGATTCAGTAGAGCGTCGGACCAAAAAGGTGGGAGATGAAGGAGGTAGTGATGGGCGTGGTGGTGGTGGTGGTGGTGGTGGTGATGGTGGTGGTGGTGGTGGTAATAGTGCTGTTGCTACTGGTGCTGGTTGTGATGATGATGATGATGATGATGGTGGTAGTGACAGTGTCGTTGGTGATGTTGGTGTTGATGATAGTGGTGATGATGCTCATGGTGGTGATGGTGATGATGATGATGATGATGGAGATGGTAATGACTATGGTGATGATGGTTATGATTATGGTGGTGGTGGTGGTGAG
>NC_142943.1:14954823-14957323 GCF_046866305.1 Octopus bimaculoides
TATATATATACATATATATATATATATATATATATATATATATATATATATATATATATACATATATATTTATTTATTTATTTATTTATATATAACAGTGATTTAGAAAGCAACAGCAATGGAGTTGGAATAAGATTAAATACAAATATGGAGAAAAAATCAACACTTTAAGGTAAAAGTTTACAAATATGTGTATTTAATATTTCTCTTAATGCATCCCTACAAATCATTTAGACAAATATGTGTGTGTGTGTGTGTGTGTGTGTGTGTGTGTGTGCATGATGTTTGTATTTCGCATTGCTTGAAGTAATATATAATATATTCTTCTGTCTTATCGTCTGAACCTGGTTAAATTTGCCATCGTGAGAGAATTCAAGCTATCAGAGAAACGTGCGAATGTTGGTTGTCAGATCAATTTTCTTAAACAGTGTTTGAAAAGCAGTGTCATCTCTAACACGATACTTTATACAGTTGGTTTGGCTCATTTTGATTTGAAAACTCCATGACACTTGTACACAACTTCTGCGGGAAGAAACTCTTGCGACATTGTCGTAACATACTTTATCAACACTTCCAAAAATTTCTAAAACGTGTATTACTACTTAAATTGCTTCAGTCATTATACTCCCAAAAACCTCCAACATAATATACTGATGCTACCACAATTATGAGCACTGCACAGCATTCAAGCCTCCCGCCATTCGAACTGTTCCTGATCTTATTTATACCAGTGCTTGGCTGGTACCTATTTTATCGCCTTCCGTGGGGATAAAAGACAAAGTTGATCTCGGCAGAACATAAGGACAGATGAAATGCCGCTAAATATTTTACCCGGCGCGTTAACGATTCTGCCAGCTCGCTGACCTGACAGAAAACAAATACTGGTTTCAAATTTTCGCACAAGGGCAGCGATTTCGAGAGGAGAAAAGTCAATTTCATTGACCCCAGTGTTCAACTGATACTTATTTTATCGAACTCGAGAAGATGAAAGCAAAGTCAACCTCGGCGGAATTTGAACTCAGAATGCAAAGACGGACGATATGCCGCTACGTATTAGATCCGGCCTACTAACTATTCTGCCAGCTCGCCGCCTTACTAGGAAAACAAATATTATGAATATTCTTCAATCTCACCAGTACTTTCAATCTCACCAGTAATAGATTTAGCTTTCTAAAGCTAAATCTATTGGAAAATTTTTCCTCTTATAACATTCACAGCTGAGCTCTCAAGCTCGAGAAATTTGCTAAAAGCATTGTTGTTGCTCTCCACATCAAGAGAGGTATATATGATGAAAAATTTCTGACAAGACTGCCCACATTAGGGTTCTATCTGTCGCTACTTAAATCAACTGTTTCTTGTCAGATCGCATCACCGAGAGCATATCTATATAACACTGTGATACGCAATCTATCGACTTTGGTGTGATCCAAGGTTCAGTTTTGTCCTTCATTCTCTCCTTTCTATACATTAACTACATACTTACCTTTATCTCAGCCAATATCCACTCCTTTGCAGATCGTACAATCTTTGATTCCTCCCAAAACTTTCGCATCCAAACTTCATTCACATGCAATCTGAATAGCTCATACAAAATCTGCACTGATTCCATGATTAGAGTCATCGAAAACATCCTACAACGAGGCCACGCCAAGCCAGTTTCCTTCAGCTGCACAAAGATACAACTACTACCTACGACAAGAAAACATCATCGCATCGCAGCCCACTCTAAGCTTGAGTACGATTCAGCTAGAATGTTTCAGGCCGCTACAAGAAGGATCTCTTCTGGTGGTATCTGTACTCAGTTTAACAAAGACCTTTCTCTTCACACTTACCTTTCCCTTCAAACTGACTTTCTTCTTCAGACTGATATACTCTCTTAACCTTTAAAAACATCAAGTAAGTCCCTCAATGGAATTATGCTTCCACTCCTAGGACGGTGCTATAACTACAAACATAAAGCATAACCCACATCTAAAGAAAGGCCACCACATTGATTGGTACAAAGTTGTTCGCCAAGTCGCACCAACTATAGCTCCCCAAGTTAAGCCTGATCGAGCAGATCTATAACAAAGGAAGCTCTATTTGTGAGCAACACAATTTTTTATCACTCTGTGTATTCCAAACCACATCCTATGTATCCTCTTTTCCATATAGGGTATTATGTGAGGAATATTTTGCTTGTTATTTTGCAACCCTTCATTCCTTCTATTATCAAATATCATCCATGTGAAATCTAAACAACTCACGCCAACTCTGAACTGACACCAAGATTTGAAAGCTGGAAAATTTCCTACAATGAGGCTATAATAATCATCTCTCTCCCTCGCCCCTCCCTCTGTTTTCACATCATATAGAACAAACCTCTTTTACTCGCTCACTGTCCATCACCTCCTCCGTTGGTGTTGTCTGTTTTTTGTGTTGTCTTTACTGTAAATGCTCTACTCCGTTTTTTTTATTGCTGTTTATGTTTCATTATCATCGTTGTTGTTATTGTTATTAT
>NC_142943.1:14959823-14974823 GCF_046866305.1 Octopus bimaculoides
TATTCAAAAGAATTCCAACTCTGTCTGGCTTTTGTTTTATTTATATTCTTATAAAATTAACGTAGGATATAGAGTATGGAATATATAGTATATATAGTAAAATAAAATAATGTATTGAAAGTCTTATTGAGTAAATGAAATATTGAATATTAAATATTAAAGGACTAATATACTTTCTTACTTTCTCGCATCTTCAAGTTCCCATGTGACAGGAATATTTCAACTGTAGCTGACTGGCTGTATTTTGTCATTTATATACATTCCTGTGGACAGCAGTGGTAGTTGTTTGCCTATTTTTAGAGATGATGCCATATATATATATATATATATATATATATATATATATATATATATATATATATATATATATATATATATATATATACATATAAGGATAAAATTTTATCAAAAGATTTTATCAGTGGTCAGCATATGAAAAATACCTTTTAAGCTGAAAATTATACAATTATTAATATTTTATGTGATTAGACGATTTAGCGTCTATTTTTCAACATATCTACCTTACTATCTATTTCTCTATCTATCTATCAATTTATCTATCTATTTATCTATCTGTACACATTTACACTGTTTAGTCTGCACTCTTAAAATCGTCGCTACATCCTAATTCTCGATTATTTTTGCTACCTATACACCTCAACAATTTCTCTATTGTTATCTATAGTATAGGTTACTCTGGATATTATTGTTGCTGCACACACCTCAAATGTCACTTTTGGTGAATACCCCATATCAGTTACCGATTGTAGTTTATGCATCACTTTTGGATGTGCTGCCGTGCTGCTAGTCTTTGCAGAAACTACGTCGTATGTTTCCTTCAATAAAGGAGATTACATTAAAATCCTATTAAGATAATCTTATGCGTTCTGGTATATGCATGGTGTTTGTAAGTATGTATGTATGTATGTATGTATGTATGTATGTATGTATGTATGTATTATGTATGTATGTATACGTGTTCACGCACGCACGTGTATTTGTGTTTGTGTATATATGAGTGGTTCTATGTTGTGGATGTGCGTTTTACTAGTGATTGTGCGTTTATTTTTACATTAACAAAATTGTCTTCTGGTAAAGAAAGAAGGGAATAATAATAATAATAATAATAATAATAATAATAATAATAATAATAATAATAATAATAATAATAATAATAATAATAATAATAATGTTCAATTACGTAAATGAATTCTATTGAATGCCTCTACTAAACTGATAGCTATAAAAATAATCCACCGAATAGTTGGATAAATCGAAATATGATTATCTTTCATTTCATATTAGTAACCGACATCGATATAGCAATAGCCATTTTAGTTAGTGTCCTATAGCAGAGGATAATAATCTAGGATAATATCCTTATATTTATAACCCTTCCAGTTAATAATATCCTATTAATATCGTATGCATTTAGCAGACGGCTTTGATATTGTATAGTGTCCCAATATTTCTTAACACTTTCAGTTAATAAGTTATGGCAGTTGATAATGATATAACATGGTTTCTGCATTTATAATCGTTTCATTTAATATCCTATAAATATCTTATATATTTATCAGACGATATTGGTGTTGTATAGTTTCCCAATATTTAGTCTCACATTCTGTTGACATTCTTCAATGAATCAGCCGACAATACATATTGTGCTTCTCTACATATTTGTAACACTTATCAAGGGTGATTGTTGCAGAACAAGAGGTTATATCCGGGGAAAAGTGAGAACTCAATACAGTTGAAGTTTCTCGTTAAGGTTACTTCATTTGGCGTAGAACTTTACCAGAATCTTAATTTGACTAATACTTTATTAATGGTATTCTGTAACACACACACACATATATATATATGTGTGTGTGTGTGTGTGTGTGTGTGTGTGTGTGTGTGTGTGTGTGTGTGTGTGTGTGTGTGTTTCAGTAATTTGACTGCGGCCATGCTGGAGCACAGCCTTTAGTTGAACAAATCAACTCCAGGATTGAGTTACAGGGACGTAAACACACCAAGATCGGTTGTCAAGCGACGGTGGGGGGACAAACACAGACAGACAGACAGACATATACACACACATATATATACATGCATATATATATATAAACCCAATGTACGAAGAGTTTCTTTCAGTTTCCGTCTACCAAATCCACTCACAAGGTTTTGGTCGGCTCGAGACTATAGTAGACGACACTTGTCCAAGGTGCCACGGTGCGGAACTAAACCCGGAACCATGTGGTTGGTAAGCAAGCTACTTACCACACAGCCACTCCTGCGCCTATATATTATATATTTTCATATATTTACATATATATATATATATATATATATATATATATATATATATATATATATATATATATATATATATATATATATATATATATATATATATATTTATATATATATATATATATATATATATGTGTGTGTGTGTGTGTGTGTGTGTATGTATGTATGTATGTATGTATATATTTATATATATGTATATATATATATATATATATATATATATATATATATATATATATATATATATATATATATATATATATATATATATATATATATACACACACACACACACACACATAGTAGATTTTCTGTACAATATATATTTAGTCAGTTACGGGATGGATAGAAGAGATATCAAAGTATTGTTGTCGATAGAATTATCTGTGGCTCTTGAATGAAAAAATAATAGCATCACTACCTGGAAGAAGACTGCGTGAGCCTAGAGCAACAAACCCAACAATCCACAATGACAGATCCAACATGGCTCCCAGTTAAACGCCGTTACCTAGACCTTTGATATCTTTGCCAGAGTTCAGTCTGTAGCAAGCATCTGAAACGCAGCTTCGATTCCTGCTCAATCAGTTCACAGCAGCACATATCCTCAAATCACACGCCACCGCTTTGAAAAGGAGAGAATGATGCATTAAATAATGTAATTCTAGATGCCCTTAACAAGAGACAACTGGGGTGAAACACATTTGATCATAAATAACGGATGACCTGAGTTAAACAATAAGGACACCAACAACGCAAATAACTACAATACTTACAATGCTACTTAATCATTGAGTACCTTTAGTAAAGTGTTTATACTTTTCCTGTATTCGGACTAGGCTTAGATTTCCTTCCTGTCTACGATTTCCCAGTGGAGGCGCAATGGCCCAGCGGTTAGGGCAGCGGCTCGCGGTCATAGGATCGCGGTTTCGATTCCCAGACCGGGCGTTGTGAGTGTTTATTGAGTGAAAACACCTAAAGCTCCACGAGGCTCCGGCAGGAGATGGTGGCGAATCCTGCTGTACTCTTTCACCACAACTTTCTCTCACTCTTACTTCCTGTTTCTGTTGTGCCTGTATTTCAAAGGGTCAGCCTTGTCACACTGTGTCACGCTGAATATTCCCGAGAACTACGTTAAGGGTACACGTGTCTGTGGAGTGCTCAGCCACATGCACGTTAATTTCACGAGCAGGCTGTTCCGTTGATCGGATCAACTGGAACCCTTGACGTCGTAAGCGACAGAGTGCCAACAACAACAACAACATTTTCCCAGCATATGTAAATAAATCGCCATCGGTTTCGATGATGAGTATTTAGTATTTTTAATCTACCAAGTCAGTGAATTACTGTATACACACTTCAGTATTCCACAGACTTGTATACCCTTCTATACGTAGTTCTCAATCAGAATCAGCGCAACATAGAGTGTACCAAAAGCGGTACTTAAAGCTACGGCTATAAAAGCTGACGGGCTTCGGCATAGTTTTCATCTTCCCAATTTAACTGCCACGGCTTGGAGGTAACCCAAACTAATGGTAAAAGACACTCGCCACAGAAACCAAGTAACAGGATCAAACTCAAGGCCTCACGGTTTCAATGCGAACTTCTGAAAAACTCGACCATGCTGTGTTCTCTTCTCAACATACATTGCAGTGCAGATACTCAGGCTGAGCATCGGACTCATCAAGTTTACTTGTCAAGAGGGCTCGGAAAGATTTTGAGTACTGTCGCCATCCCACTCAAACTAAGTCTAAAAATAAACTTAGCACATTTGTTTCGTTGCTGTATGATCTTTTGACTGAATATTTCCCGAAAATTTTGGCCATTCATTAGTTCCGTACTTCGGTCCTTTGTCTGCGAGTCCATCCGTCAGATCCACTAAACCATGCTGACACAGCGTTATTTGTTACGTTGTTGTAAGTTGTTGATCTACGTCATTGCGTGGTGTGACAGGATTAACGAGAAAGCAAAGTTATTATTAGCCAAAACTTGATTAGTTGTCCGTGTAGTAATTTCTTGCTTATGCACTGGAACACGACATCCCAAGACCAAAACCAAAGCTTCAACCACAACACACTCATCCCCACAGACGCACACTCACGCACACACACACACACACACCACCACCACCCCTACCACCGTCACTACTTATCACAATCGCATCCATCACTGCTTTTCCTGTTGACGTATGTATAATATCGATTAATAAATAGAAATCTTTATAGAAGACACACAATCACACTCTGTGTGTGTGTGTGTGTGTGTGTGTGTGCGTGTGTGTGTGTGTGTTTGTGTGTGTGTGTGTGTGTGTGTGTGTGTGTGTGTGTGTGTGTGTGTGTGTGTTTCTTTTTTGCTTTTTCTAATCATTGGAATGCGGCAAAGCTGGGGCACCGCCATAAAAAGTTTTACTCGAGCAAATCGACCACAGAACTTATTTTTAAATCATGGTACTTATTCTAATCGGCCTCCATCGTCTAATCACTAAGTTATGGGGACGCAAAAAATTCAACAACGGTTGACAGTTGGGAGTGAAGGACAAAAACAAACACATACACACATATATATATATACGACAGGACTTATTTCAGTTTCCACTCTCAAGGCTTCGGTCGGCCCGAGGTGCCATGTGGTTGTGAAGGAAGCTACTCATCACATAGCCACGATATATATATAAGTTTATCTTCACAGATTTTCTACAGAATTCAGAACCAGCACTGTGAACAATGTGATCGAATATAGAAAAATAAGTAATGGGTGTATATGCGCATTTCAAAAGTCATTGCTCTTTCGTCAGTACAACACCCAACCCATCAACTAGCCACGAACACATTGCTTGAATACTCACTAAGTTTAACAATGTAATACTATTGGATAGACCAATTTACATAGGATTCCTTGCACGCTAGAAGGAGCAGCTAAAATCCAAACCACTATTAGGGATAAAACCTGGAAGGGAATGAAAAATAAGAACATTTACCATCTATCTCCTGGACCATGGTTTCAGACCTTTTTTTTTTAGCAAATAAAATAATTTGTTAGGCGAAGTCTTCATCAGCAGGTACGCCAAGATTAAAACATATAAGCACGAAGCAATCCAGCATGTGCCCCGTGCTTATACATTATAATTTTTCAAATCCACCGCGCAAGCGCAGTTTTTTGTCGGCAGCAAATAAAATATTGATAATTTTTTTTCCGGAAAATTTTTGAAGAAACGCCAGCATTATTTTATATATATATGGATTTGAATGTTTTCTATTTTTATTGGCTGCATATTACTAATAATAGTAATAATAATAACAATAAAAATGGGACCCCGAGGAGATGGAGTATCCCATATTTTATAATATTTTATAATATGTATGAATCATTCTGGATATTGCATCAAAATGTTCATAGGTCATTTTCATTGTTATTATTATTACAATAAAGTATTTTCAATGGATCAGTTTTGAGGTCTATTTAAAGTCGATATGTATATATATATATATATATATACAAAAACTCAACTGTGAGTATTTTGCTAAGATTGTTAACAGATACTATATTCTTTTGCCAAATTTTTGGTATATAAAAATATATATATAAACACACACACACACACACACACACACACACACACACACACACACACACACACACACACACACATATATATATATATATATATATATATATATATATATATATCTATATATATACAGAGAGAAAGAGAGAGAGATACACACATATTTATACATATTAGTAATAAGGATTGAAAGAATCAAATAGATCTCACATTAAGCTCTCCGCCAATTACGTAGCTAACAAGAAAGCCCAGGGTAGCGGTTAGGGTAAAGTGGTGTGCGAGAGTACTTGTTTATTCCATAGGTTTCATAATGTTCTTAGTTATATAATAGACATTACATCACTAGTAACACACACATGAAATATACACATACAACATTTATATAAATAAATATATTTGCGTATGTATAGAGGAGTTCTGGTCTGGAAACCAACAGATTAATCTGAACGATACATGGTGGTTGAAAACTTCATCTCTACTACAGAGAGCATGCTAACTCTATAGATATATCCATAGGAAATACATGTACTCAGCATGTTGGCATTTATGATTTACTATACGGAAGTAATGGCCATAGAACAATACAAATTCAGAGGCAAAATCAGTATATAATTATAGTAAAGTAGGAAAAAAACGGGGGAAAACAAATCGAGAAAAATGCCAAAATAATCAGAAAATATAAAAGCAAATAATAAAAAAATAAATGAGTTTGTCAAAGAAGTTTACGTCGAGTATTACTTTAGGTGATTATTAGAATACACAAACAGATAAATAAATAATAAAAGGATATACCGTCAGTAGAAAGACGACGACATAAAAGGTGGACAAAATAAGATTTAAAAGAAAGATCAGAAGCAGAAAAGTGTGCATAACTTGGAATTGATGAAATTTCACACCCTGCTGATTTTTGAGGGATAGCAGCGAGTTTTCAAGGATAATGCTGTTGGTATCAACCACAGACATATTAAATAAACACAACCACAATCACTCGCTTTCATTCATTCATATTTGACAGTTGACAGTCCTTGGGCCTTCTACATCATTAATTTATTTTGCACTCAGTCTTTTTCTCGTTCAGGTAGAATAAGATGGATCTAACTGCAACTTTTTCAGCACTTGTTATCAAAGCCGTAAAATGAAAAAATAAACAATTAATGATTGTATATCATATATGAAAGAAAAAAACAAAAACGAGAAGCAGTTCAGCAACGGTTGTATCAAATTAATGATATAACATGGAGATACAAGTTGCCAAAAATCATCAGTGAAACTTCGAAAAAAACTTTTGATTCAATCTAGTGTACAATGCATCAACTCTTTTACATCTTACTTTTTTTTTTTACCTGTTTCAACCATTAGAATGCGGTCATGGAAAGGCACCACCTTGAGGAATCTTAGTCGAATGAATCGACCCCAATACTTAGAGAAAAAGCCTGCTACTTATTCTGTCGTACCATTTTGCTGAACCGGTAAGTTAAGGGAACGTAAACACATCAACACCGGTTGACAAGTGGTGGTGAAGGCCATGAATGTATGTATATATATATATATATAATGATAATAATATTAGGGATAAAAATCCAAGTTTACAGGCAAAAACTCAATTAAATTCAATTTATCAAGAATTAAAATTAAATTTAGTTTCACGGTATATGATATATGATTTAGAAAAATGAACTAAAGTTTATGAACTCATCCATGAAAATCCACATATATTCATTTGTTATTTACTGTTGGTTGATATATACATTCATTTTATTATTATTATTAATATTATTATTATTGTCATTATTATTATTATTATTATTATTATTATTATTATTATTATTATTATTATTATTATTATTGTATTTTGACCTGAAGATTAGCTATATTTTTGAATAGAATTGATTTTCGATTGATTTAATCGATTTGATTATATTCTATTTTCTATTTGAAAATTTGGCTATAAAACACGTGTAGTCGTTTTATTATTATTATTTTATGATTTTTACTTTGTATTTTATTATACTTCTTTTTAGTGTATTTACTTATTAATTTTTTTCTATATGTGACTGTGGATTTTCATGAATGAGTTCATGAACTTTGGTTCTTTTCTCTAAATTATATATATATATATATATATATATATATATATATATATATATATATATATATATATATATATATATATATACATAAATACATATATATACATACATATTGCATATATACATAAATATATATACATACATATATACATACATACATATATATATATATATATATATGTATATATATATATATATATATATATATATATATGTTAATTCTCTAAATGAAGTATTAACAGTAACTGCACGATAAAGTGTAGTATATTGCCACTTAAGTGTGGCTGACCCCTAGGGGTGGATGTTACTGTTGCTTTTAGCCCCAGGAGGACATCTCCTCCAGCTGGCTTATCGACACACTACTGTGTCCTGTTTGCCAAGGGAAGTTATCCCTCCCATCATGATCTGTAGCAGAAACCCGGGTCCGTTCGTGCTACAGGACACAGTAGTGTGTCGATAAGCCAGCTGGGGGAGATGTCCTCCTGGGGCTAAAAGCAACAGTAACATCCACCCCTAGAGGTCAGCCACACTTAAGTGGCAATATACTACACTTTATATATATATATATATATATATATATATATATATGTATATATATATATATATATATATATATATATATATATATATATATATATATATATATGTATGTATGTATGTATGTATATACCCACCACACCCCAACACACTCCTACTCTACCTTCCCACTCCACCCCATCCAATACCTTACACCCACCACCCACCCCCTACCCACAGATCCCTACCTCTACCCCACCCTCAGCCTAACCCACACTCCACCCATGCCTTCCCCACCTCCCAACACCCTCACATCACACCACACCAATACCCTCGCATCACACCACGCACACACTACAACTGACCAACTGCTTTCTCCCTTCCTCATTTTCACACTACATACGTCAAGATCACCAGCATTCTATCTCCCACACACAGCCCCTCGTTCTTCGATCACCGTTTGTTATCTCCCCCTTTTCTTAGCCCTCCTAAAAAAAAGAATTACTAACTTCCGGTCAGCCATTGTTAAGATCAGCCATTATTATGATTGACCGTTGACTGGACACTATTCAATTTTTTTTCTCCGTGTTTTTCTCCTTGTCTCCGTATTCTTTCTGTTGAAGAGCGTAGCTCGAAACGTCAAAGACTTTCCGTATTCCCGAGCATCATACTAATACATCCTTTTGTTATTTACACCACCTGTCCTCGTCTGTTGTTGTTTTTTCGTATATTCTCCCATATATCTATCTATATATATATATTCATTTAAAATACAGAGATGCCTATAATAGGACATCTCACCCGCTAGAAAGAGCAGCGAAAAACTCTATACTACAAAAATAGGGATAATTTCGAAAGGGAATGAAAAATAAAAACATTTACCAATCTATTTTCCGTACCATGGTTTCAAGCTATTTTAGCAAAATAAAAAAATATATTTTGCTTGGTCAGCTATCTTCAGTGGAATACCAAGACAGAACATATAGGCACGAGTCACTACATAGGAAACTTATTAATATATATATATATATATATATATATATATATATATATATATATATATATATATATATATATATATATATATATATATATATATATATATACATATATATATATATATGTATATATATATATGAACCAAACTTCACGACAGGAGGCGCAGATGAGAGCAGCTGCATCAAACTCTCTCATGCACCAAATGTCAATTCCTGAAGTAAAATTCGTGAAGTAAAATTGTGAGCTGAAACTGGATAAAATGAAAATGAAAAAATATGTAATATCATATGTATATGATACTATGTATAGAACGGTCTTCTCAATTTCCATCTACCAAATATATACACACACAATGAGTGTACACACACAATGAGTGTGCACACACTTTCCGTCCATTAAAATCATTCACTAGGCATTGGTTATCCCACGGTTATAGTAGAAGACATACTTAAAGTTCCAGGCTATGTGACTGAGCCCGAAATCATGTGATTCCAAAGCGAGCTTCTTAACAACACAGCCCCCTATCTACATTGTTGCCTGACTGGGTGAAAGCTTCTTCCCCAATTGGATCCAAGCTCTTGCAACACAGATGGAAGAAGTGTTTTGACCGTAAGAGGAACTATATTGAAAAAAATAAACCTCATTTGGTCACATTCCATGAGAGTATCTTGGTTAGCCTATGAACTCTTCAGATGATTCTCGTTGTTCAATTACAAAGTTCAGCGTGGAGTAATTAATAGTGAGTTCAAATGTTGGTATAAGGCCAGAAATTCGTGGGGAGAGGACTAGTCGATTACAATGACCCCATTTCTCAACTGGTACTCATTTTATCGACTCCGAAAGGATGAAAAGCAAAGTCGACCTCAACGGAATTTGAACTCAGAGCGTAAACACGGACGAAATGCCGCTAAGCAATTTGTCCGACGCAGTAGCGATTCTGCCAGCTCGCCGCCTTAATGTGGTGTAAGTAATATTATAATGCTATAGAGATATTTGCTCCTCAGAATTGGTTGGTCGGTCACCTACCACTCTACTCAGTCAAGCACGGCTTATTCACTTCTACTCCACTTCTCATCTATATGGTGCCCAGCTCCCCAGACCCCGCGCGAACAACTCCACACACTTCTTGTTCTTCAGAACGTTGACCCTCAGCGCATGTTTACTTCTTCGTGCAGCCATCGACGTGAAACAGTTCAAGCGGAACATGAACATCGTCATTTTCAAAAATCTCAGATCTTTGAAGATCAAGGCCGCCGCCTCTTCCATCAGACCAAACATACAATCATTTTTTAAGAAGCAAAAGAACTAAATAAATAAAATAAACGCGGGATGTTCTAATGTTCGATTCTCATCACTTTTTCAATATCAAATTGATGTTTCAAAGGAATAATCTTTAATAGTGATCACACTAAAATTTAGACTTTCATCAATCATTCTTTCTACCAAAGGCATAAATAGCCTGGAATTTTGAGGAGGGGTCTAACCGACTATATTGACCTTAGTACTTGGTTAGTACTTATTTTACCCACCCCGAAAGGATAAAAGGTAAAATCGACCTCGGCGGAAGTTGAACTTATAACGGAACGACGGACGAAATGCCGCTAAGCATTTTGCTCGGGGTGCTAGTGATTCTGCTAGCACGCCACCCAAGACCTTCATTAATAATGATTTCAAATTTTTATACAAGGCCAGCAATTTCGGGGGAGGGGTAAGTTGATTGCATCTATCCCAATGCTCGAGAAGATGAAAAGGCAAAGTCGACCTCGGTGGAATTTGAGCTCAGAATGTAAAACGGACGGAATGCCGCTAAGCATTTCGTCCGGCATGCTAACGATTCTGCCAGTTCGCCGCCTTGGGACCTTCATTAATAATAATACGTAAAAGAGTATTTCCGAAAAAAACTGGAAGGAGAGGAAAGAGAATTAAAAGAGCATTTGGGAGAAGAAAGTAAAAATATAATTGAAGAGTGAGTGAGAGAGAGTGACAGAGAGACACAGACAGATGGACAGAAAGCGAGAGAGAGAGAGAGAGAGAGTGAGGAGAGAGAGAGAGAGAGAGAGAGAGAGAGAGAGAGAGAGAGAGAGAGTGAGAGAAAGTGTGGGAGAAAGCTTGAAGAGAAACAGCAAAGATGAAAAGATAAAAAATAATGTTGTACTGAGAAAGAGGGATGAAAAAGAAAGATGGGATTACTTGAGAGAGAGAGAGAGAGAGAGAGAGAGAGAGAGAGAGAGGGAGAGGGAGAGAGAGGGAGAGAGAGAGGGAGAGAGAGTAGGTACCATGTTAAATAAGGCAAGAAATACAAAGAACTGATGACATATCACGTTGCACACAGACAAGAAAATAAAATTCAGTGTTATTTTGACATTTTTATAATATTGTTTACGATATATCTTATATATAATTTTAGCACATGCACTCACACACACAAACATGGATACACAGATATACAACCGCACACGCACATACACAAACACACAAGCAAACACACACCTATAGATTAAAATGAAAATGAGATTAGAGAATTAAAGAAATAACTGAGTTGTTCAGTTGTCAGTAGCATGCATGTGAAAAACGGAGAAGAATAGGTGTACATTAAAGACCAGATAAGAACGAGTTTTTTGTTTAATGAAATAATATTTGCTTCCAATAAAGGAAGAACAATCACTTGGTGACAATTGAGATCAACTTCAAACGAGAAAGGAAGATAGTCTTAAGAATTACAAATTCTACAAAACAGATATATGACATTATGGAAGAAAAATATATTTAATTTTGATAGTGAATATAAACATAGATCCCTGGGCCCTATAATTTGACTATACTTAAACTTTGTAAACAAATGACCTTTATTTATTTATTTATTTATTTATTTATTTATTTATTTTTATTTTCGACTTATTTTTGATTTGTCATTTTTAAATCTTTACTTTCACCCCACGGTTCCCAATGAGCATACACCTTCATTAACACACAAATTTTCAAATTCAATATTACAGGCATCTATTTCTAACACCGCTATAACCAGGAATGCGCTAAATCTCCCCTCACTTCTCAGAGTATCAGCTCCCTTTAGCTTTAGATCTTCATTATCTTTTACAACCGCTTTATTACCATCACAACCTTCCCCTCCAAATTTTGCAAATTCTGGCCAGCGTTGGTGGTCACTTAAAGGATGACAGCATCTGACATCTGCTATTCTTTATCCCTTTATCTATCTGTCTATGTACATGCAGCCCCTAACCTCTTTCGACAAGCATACTCCGACTATACTAATATATATCCGCTCTACTACATCTACCTATATGTTTTTCTTCCACAGTGTTGTATAATATTCCTACTCAATCTTCAATCTTTTTCTATTCAAAATTGGAACAGGTAACTTCCACTATTTCTTTTCATTGAATTTTTTCATCCGAAGCAATACCTTTTTCGAGTGATGCCAAACGTTTTGCCTTTTCCTTTTTACTTTATATCTACCTGGTCAAAGAGTAACCATTTCTAGCAGCCTCTGGTGGGCAGTCTCAAACCAGAGTTGCAGTTCAAACCAGAGTTGTAGTGTTAAACCGAACTGAACACTCAGAGTACATTCTTAATACTTTACGGCAGTTGACGGAAACTCATGGTCTGCTAGTGGCCGGCCCTCTTAATTGTCAGCTAACATCTTGATTTAAGTTTTACTTTACCAAATCTCATGATATTGCTTCGAATAAATCTAGATAGTTTTTTTTTATGACTATACCCACTATGATTTCTGTCGACTCCCTCAGCCCTAATAGTTTTATTTTTATGACTATACCCACTATGATTTCTGTCGACTCCCCCAGCCCTATTCCTAACAGACACTGCCCCTTGTTCTCTCGGCCTTAGATATACAAAGATTTGATAAAACTAGTCTATAAATTAAAACTGACCCTATAAAACAGTGACAAGCAAAATCTGTAACAAGTCTTTCTTCCTGATACCTTAGTAGTTTCTAAGCCGAAGTGAAGGCAGCATGTTCTTAGACTATCTCCTTACCTTGTTGGATATTTTAGGTGAAATTATACTAATATGTTCATCTGTTTTAATTTAATGAAATTCTATGTCTTTATGCAGCTGAGGATTGCTCTGCATTTTAAATTGATGTAATGGTCGCATTGTTCAATTAAATGGAGTTGCGTGAAACGATCGAACTGCATTACCGCTGGATATCCTTGTTGCTTATTTTGATTATATATATATATATATATATATATATATATATATATATATATATATATATATATATATATATATATATATATATATATATATATATATATATATATATATATATATATATATATATATATATATATATATATATATATATATATATATATATATATATATATATATATATATATATATATATATATATATATATATATATATATATATATATATATATATATATATATATATATATATATATATATATATATATATATATATATATATATATATATATATATATATATATATATATATATATATATATATATATATATATATATATATATATATATATATATATATATATATATATATATATATATATATATATATATATATATATATATATATATATATATATATATATATATATATATATATATATATATATATATATATATATATATATATATATATATATATATATATATATATATATATATATATATATATATATATATATATATGTGTGTGTGTGTATAGGCGCAGGAGTGGCTGTGTGGTAAGCAGCTTGCTTACCAACCACATGGTTCTGGGTTCAGTCCCACTGCGTGGTACCTTGGGCAAGTGTCTTCTACTATAGCCTCAGGCCGACCAAAGCCTTGTGAGTGGATTTGGTAGACGGAAACTGAACCAGTTTCTGTGTGTCCCACAAGAGGAGTGGATGCTAGATGTGTCGAAACAATTGTTGTGATTAATAATATATTCTCGTATATTCCATCTTCTGTCTTTCATTTGTTATATATATATGTATGTATACGTGTGTTTCTGTGTGTCTGTGTTTGTCCCCCTACCATCGCTTGACAACCGATACCATTGTTATATATATATATATATATATATATATATATATATATATATATATATATATGATATATATATATATATATGTGTGTCTGTGTGTGTGTGCGTGTATGTGCGTGTATATCTGTGTGTCTGTGTTTGTCCTCCCACCATCGCTTGACAACCGATGCTGGTTTGTTTACATCCCCGTAATTTTGTGGTTCGGCAAAAGGGACCGATAGAATAAGTACTAAACTTACAAAGAATAAGTCCTGGGGTCGATTTGTTCGACTAAAGGCAGTGCTCCGACATGGCCGCAGTCAAATGACTGAAATAAGTAAAAGAATAAAAGAATATCTATATATATATAGAAACATTATTGTTCCTAAATCTCTCAACGAGAGATATTCAGTAACAATACTTTAAAGTAAAGATTATTTGCCAACCTAATGTGGCAGTCTAGTTTGGGACGAATGCTACTGTTGTTTAGCACCAGGAGAC
>NC_142943.1:14982323-15004823 GCF_046866305.1 Octopus bimaculoides
AAGTTTCCCTTGAAAACCCTTAAAATGAAATAAAAAACTGAATAAAATAAAAGTATTTCTTAGCAGCAAAGTGAAACAATAACTGTGTTTAAGAGAATTAAATAAACAAAAGTACAACAACCGAAATTGTTATAAAGATAAATTATTATATGCTTTAAGTGTCTGTTTCTTTCTCTCTCACTCACTCTCCCTCTATCTCTTCTTCTCCTTCTCTCTCTTTCTCTCTCGCTTTCACACACACATATGCTCTTATTTAGGGAATTACTACACATTCTTGTCAACATGGATTAACGCTGTTTAGTTTCTCCTCTTGAAGCCAACGAGAGACTCTTGCGCGCGGTCACACGAGTTGTTAAAAATAGCACCTAAGTTTCCCTCAAAATATAGCCTGGACTTTTTAAAAACGGAACGGTATATTTGAAGAAGTAATTCTGGGTGAAAGTATAAAGACATAAAGGTCAAGTGTGTTGGGGGTGTATGTGTGTGTGTGTGTGCGCATGTGTGTGTCTATGTATGCATATATATATATATATATATATATATATATATATATATATATATATATATATATATATATATATCAATACATATACATTTATACACGCACATATATATGTATATGTATGCATGCATGTACGTAATTTCATTTCTAGATTTTTTTCCTATTAGAGAAAGACCTGATTTCTAATCTATATTCAATGCCACTTCATTGGAATTTCAGCAGCATCAACAGCTTAGATAAACATGTATCTCTATGTGTGTGCTAGTATTTAGAGTTAGTGCAAGCGCTGTTCTATATGTTTTGTTTCATGTATGGATACTAATAAATATATTTGCATACCTAGATATACGCAAATGTACTTATATGCTAAAGGATTTAATGTTTTGACAATTCCAAAGGTAGCTTGTATCTGTACTCTTCTAATTACCTTTCCCCTTTCTATTTTTGAGAAGACTAATATCTCAACATTAAAACTGAGGCGGTTTGTTACATATCTTAGTTCTCCAATAATTACTGGTATAAACCCGAACCTGTACTCCCTGTGGAGTAGTTCCAAATTTCTCAATTGTTTAGCGCAGGTATTTTATTTTTGCTGATCTTTAACTTCATGTTGACATCCGCTGGGCACCTGATTTCGTCTGCTGTACATACTCTTACTCTTTATTCTTTTACTTGTTTCAGTCATTTGACCGTGGCCATGCTGGAGCACCGCCTTTAGTCGAGCAAATCTACCCCAGGACTTATTCTTTGTAAACCTAGTATTTATTCTATCGGTCTCTTTTGCTGAACTGCTATGTTACGGGGACGTAAACACACCAGCATCGGTTGTCAAGCGATGTTGGGGCGACAAACACAGACACAAACATATACACACACACACACACACACACACACACACACACACACACACACATACACACATATATATATATATATATATATATATATATATATATATATATATATATATATATACATATACATATATACGACGGGCTTCTTTCAGTTTCCGTCTACCAAATCCACTCACAAGGCTGAGGACATGTTACAGTAGAGTCGTGAAACTTCTTTGGGTATACCAGGTTACCAAACAGGGAATATTTCTCGAAGAGTCGCTTTTCAAGTCTCATAAAGTTATCTACTTCGTGTATCCAGACTTGGTCATTTAATTCATTTCGATACATGGTGGTTAAAAGACATTGGTGAAGAGATATGATATATAGCAAACAAAAGCAATCTCAGTTGATGTTAAGCCTCTGTTTTTTTGCTTTCGTCAAGAACAGAGACAGACTACATGACTGTTGATACGAAAATGATTTGAACTAGTCAATATCTTCCATATTTTCACATCAGTGGCTCATATCTCATCAACGTTGCTCCAATTCACTCAACTGACAAAAATGAGTAATACCTGTATTTCAAAGGGCCAGTTTTATCACGTTCTGTGAGAACTGCGTTAAGGGTGCACATATCTGTATAGTACTCAGCCACTTTAATTTAATTTCATGAGCATGCTGTTCCGCTAATCGGATCAACTGGAACAGTCGTCGTCGTAACTGACGGAATGCCAGGTGGGGAGGAGATATATGGAGCTACACACAGAAAGCAGTTAACTAAAGGCAGTTAATTAAGGTCAGTGAGGTAACTTTAGCATGAAAAAGAGAATTGATGGTGTTCACAGGGTAGTGTAAAGAGGAAATGGCAAAGAAATGACATAGGCATATTTGTCGAACAAAAACATAGTTGTAATAGTTTTTAGTTAAATAAGAAGAAAATTAATAAATAAATTTATCTCCCTTATATTTCTACAGATTTTTAATTAAGTATATTTATGTGCGTGCGTGTTTACATACATACATACGCATTCACACATACACATACATGCACACACATGCACACGCACATGTATGTATATGTATATACATATATATACATACGCAAATACTAATACATAACACAATAACCACCCAGTTACACCCCCCACACACACATATATACATACATATATCATATATATATAAGCGCATATACGCATGCATATATTCATATACAAATATACACCAACAAACACGCACATATATATACTGCACATTTGGCAGTACACGCAGAAAACCAATTAAGGTATGAAACACGTACAGATACATACATACATGCATACATACATATGCATATATATATAAATATATGCATATAGGTATGTCTATATGTATACATACGTTTATATACATGTATATATGTATACGTGCAGACACACACGCACACACACACACACACACACTCACACACATCATGTACGTATGTGAATGAGAGCGAAGGAGTATGAAAGTGCCACGAACACACTCAAGCTCACACATGAATATCAAAAACAAACTCACACATACGGTGCGCGCGCACACACACATACAGAATAGAGAAACATCTGTTATATACGTACGCACAGACAGCTTGCTTTTTTTTTCTATTTAGATCAGTAAATACCATCATAAAGTTACAGTTAATAATATTCTGCGGCGATAGAAATCGTAATTGAACAAAATATGATTTGTATCGTTCCGATTAGCACTCAGAAAATAGTGTGTCAAACAAATTATTTATTATAATAATAGAAGTGGCAGATTACTTGACCTATATATCTATATTGTAGGATGATCCCCATCGGGAATAGAAAGATGATTGTGGACTCGGTTCTCACGAGGACTTATTCACTGAAAAACACTTAACATTATCTTTGCATTTAGATCTGTACTAATAATTTCTAGTTTAGATCAAACCGTCCTACACATTTTTTGAGGTGATCATAGTTGAGCATAATGGACTCAATACTTGGGTGTCACGTGAAAGATCCCTACGTAATACTTGAGCTTATTAAGGGTATCAGAACCAAACTGTGAAATAACAGAATGCGAGTTTGTTAGCTATGTCAGTTTATAGGGGAAACGTGCTAATGTGATTCTTACATGACTAAGTTTCCAATGGGAAACCATTTTCACAAGTACTCTTTGATAAACTGAGATTCCACACTGAAGAAAAAGTAGACAGGACACACTGTTAAAACAATGTGCTACTTTCAAATCTTGGACTTCATCTGAATATTTTCGAGAAAGTAGGCTCCGCTATCGTGAGGGTGGTTAGATTTTTGGTTGTGAATGGTTCGGATTTTTTTCTTTTTACCCAGGAATGATGAACGGTAATGTCAACATCAGTGTGAATAGATTTCCTCTGATTTTGTCATGTCATCAGCATTCTGTTTAAGAACCCTTCGTTAGCACTTTTATTACATATCTTAAATGTGTTATATACATTTGCCCAATAAATACTAAGAGAGTATGTCTTTACAGTATAATTGGAAAATGTGCGAAAGGTAAACGCACAAGAAGTCATACAATATCAGTCACGTTCTCTTTATCTACGCCAAGAAAATATTGATGTAAAACTGTAAAAAAAAAAGAAGAATATGCTAAACTTTTAGGTTATCATTTATGTTTCAGAATCTTTCGAAATAATTGGTGGATATAATTCACTATTAAGAGAAGCCTATTAAGATTACAAATAAAGTTGACTTCGCTGGATTCCAAGCATGCAATAATATTCTGTATTCCTCTCTAAAAACTAAAATTAGTGAAATATCAGTTTCTCTTGATTTTGCATAAGCTGTTTATTACATCAGTAGAAGGAACTGAATATGGTGGCGATTATGCATTTACCATTTGGTGTTCAGGTAAACACAAAAGTTTCCAACCGAGATTTGAAACTGTTTCTTTAATTCAATACATCAAAAGTTTCATTCCGTCCTACATTAAGACATTGAAGACTAGTTTAATAAATCTAGTTAGATAAAATAATTAGAACAAAAAGAAGGTATTGATATGCAAAACTCCTTGCATTGTGTTTCATTTCCGGTAAGGTATAGTGTACACAGCTGTAGATAATGCCGGAAATGGATAATAAAACTAATTCAAACTTATTACTATATTGCAGCGCTCCAATGTGGCGACAGCCTTCTAGTTAGAACTAGTAAAATAGTAACACTATAAATGAATGAAAATATACAAACAATAAGCTAACTAACAAAATGGCTGACACTGTTACTTCCGGTTTTATATCTAGCTAGCTATGCCGTTATATCGAACGACAGCTACCCAGTTTAATGTCAGCGAACTAAAAGAGGATCACCAGAAATTTGATTTTAACTGCCTATCATATCTCCAATTCGTTGCAGCGTTCGCAGTAAGATTAAAAGCAGTGTTCATAATATGTCTGTGTATTGGATACAATCTCATATACTTTTCCTATACTTTCTCACACCACCTCCACTTCACTCTCTCTCTCTCTCTCTCTCTCTCTCTCTCTCTCTCTCTCTCTCATTCTTTCTCATTCCTCTTTATCATTCACTGCTTCTATGTAGAAGGGTGTAAAGATAAAATTATTACTATATATATATATATATATATATATATATATATATATATATATATATATACAAACGAATACATGTTTATAAGTGTGTGTATATAAATAAATGTATATATGTACAAACTAATACACTTTTATAAGTGAATATATATATATATATATATATATATATATATATATATATATATACTTACACACATAAATATATATTGATACATAAAATATATATATATATGTATATATATATATATATATATATATATATATATATATATATATATATATATATATATATATATATACTTACACACATAAATATATATTGATATATAATATATATATATATATATATATATATTTATATATATATATATTTATATATATATATATATATATATATATATACACGTATGTATGCATGCATGTATTGTACATCTAATGAGATTTCATACAAATATATATATATATACACAAAAAAAAACACATGTACACAAGTAAATTCACAGCCCTTCCATACATACATATATACACATACGATTTTTCCATTTGTACATTTGTATGAATACACGCATAAACGTATATATTTATGCAAGTCCATTTCTGTAAGCAATATATATATATATATGTGTGTGTGTGTGTGTGTATGTGTGTGTGTGTGTGTGTGTGTTTGTGTATGCATTGCAATGTGTTGCTAACCACCAACCTATGTATAAATTGCAATCTTATCTCTCATCATCAAACAATCCATTTAATGGTCAACCACTATTTTCCACAGAACCATCCAACACAACCACCCACCTAAACATCTCCATGTACATTTCTACAACTATATCCCCGACCACAACACATGCTCAATCACCACTATCAACAACACCACAGCCACTACAACCATACCACTACCAGGACCACCTCTGTATAGAAATTGCCTTCAGCATTAACACAGCACTCCACTTCGAACCACCACATACAGCATATAATCGACCAAAGTAACACTGTTCCACCGAAACCACCACCATCACCACCACCACCATTACCACCACTACGACTACTACTACTACAGCGCAAGAAAATAAGTAATATTTAAGATTCTTTCTAATTCTTACAATTTTATATGAAATTATAAGTATAGATATACAAATATTTCCTTGTATTTGTTTATATCACTCTCTCCTTCTCTCTCTCTTTCTCTCTCTCTTTCTCTATATACACATATATATATATATATATACTGAGAGAGCGAGAGAGAAAGAGGGAAACGAATAGATTGATGCATATATATGCATATGATTATATATACTTATATATATGCATATATATATATATATATATATATATATATATATATATATATATATATATATATATATATATATATATATATATATATATATATATATACATGCATACATGAATACACATACTCTCCTGTGCATTTATTATATGTGTATATATATATATTTATATGCATAATGTATAGTATATATAATGTATATATGATATAATATATAAATATATATATATATATATATATATATATATATATATATATATATATATATACATACATACATATAATCAGTAAGAGTAAGATACCATATCTTTAGGAGAACATACATACCCTCACAGATGAATTAAATGTACAAAATATAGCTAACAATAATAACACTAATAATGATAACAATAATAATAATTATTATCATTATGGTTATTATCGTTGTTATTCTTGGTTTCTGCGGGCAAAGGTAATGGTGATGATGATGGTGTTGGTAGTGGTAGTGGTAGTGACGATCTCGTGCTATCTGGAATCAAGCTATAATTTAAAACTACAATATAGTAAAATAACTTCATATAAATTTCATGCAATATCCCCGTGATATATTTCAATTTTTGTTCAGCAAGGCTTTGTTGTATGTGTTTACATTATTTCAATCTTTCTGTTAGTTTTCGAGTCACTGACGAATTTAGCAACAATAACAACCAATACTAATAGTAATGGCTTCTTCGATCCGAAAACAGTCGCGTGCTTTTTATTTATTTATTCATTTTTTTTTTTTATTTTGTGTAAAATCAAAACCGTATTTGATTGGTATTTTGTTTTACCGACGCTAAGCGGATCAAAGATGAAGCTGAACTGACCGAGATTTGAACTCGAAACTTAAAGGGTCGTGACTAAATAACGCAAGCCACTATATCATTTTCCCCAATTCACAATTCACCAACAACAAATTCATAAACAACATCCTCAACAATAAGGACAACGACAGCAATAATAATAATAATAATAATAATAATAATAATAATAATAATAATAATAATAATAATTTCTGTATGTGTATATATATGTATATGTATATATATATTTATATATATGGGAGAATATACAAAAAATAACAACAGACGAGGACAGGTGGTGTAAATAACAAAAGTATATATTAGTATAACGCTCGGGAATACGGAAAGTCTTTGACGTTTCGAGCTACGCTCTTCAACAGAAAGAATACGGAGACAAGGAGAAAAACACGGAGAAAAAAAATTGAATAGTGTTCAGTCAACGGTCAATCATAATAATATATATATATGTATATATATATATATATATATATATATATATATATATATATATATATATATATATATATATATATATATATATATGTATGTATGTATATATATATATGTATATATATATATATATATATATATATATATATATATGAATGTGTATATATATATACGTGTGTGTGTACATATGTATGTAAGAATGTGTGTATATCAATAACGTTATACATTATATTAAAATATTTTTAAAATTAAATATATATATATGTATATATATATATATATATATATATATATATATATATATATATATATATATATATATATATATATATATATATATATATATATATATATATATTAAGGCGTATAGCTCAGTGGTTGCAGGGTCGATTTTACAAGACACTTTATTTCACGTTCTTCTAGTTCACTCAACTGTAGAAATGAGTTGCGACGTCACTGGTGCCAATTTGTATCTGCCTTTCCATTGGATATCATCAGAGACGTGGAGAGAAGCTGGAATGCATGGGCGACTGCTGGTCTTCCATAAACAACTATACCCGGACCTGGGCCCCGAAGGGTAAGTGTCTATGTGCAATCTCATGATCATTCATGACCGAAGAGGGCCTTTACCCTTTACACGTTTACCCTATATAAATTAAATAATTGAATATAAATAAAAACAAATAAGAAAAACCACCGACCACTTACACGCAGTTGAGAAGCTACCATTTATTTCAACGCATCCCACGACCTTGATTACGTTTCACTTATGGCATCGAAACTTGAGACTCCTAATAATGTGTGTTCTTGATGCACTGTTGTTGTTGAACTTGCTTCACATTAACTAGTTCCTCAAAGCAGTTCCCATTTTGTTCTTAATATGATGTTTGTTTGGATTTTCACAACCAGCCTATCATTTAAGTGATCCACAAAACTACAACGATATTTCTTTCTCAATCAGTAAGTGATCCATTAATCCATCAGTTTTTTATAGGCAATTCTAAGAACTGAGAATTTCATGCCATCTAAGGTGATACGTCTTACTTATCTTTGAACTTTAAGTCGAACGTCCCCTTCTGTATGATACTTTCTATTTCTTTTTCTGGGTATTCCCGAAGGCTCCCTATTCCTCTCTACCTCTGACGGGTTACACCTGTCGCAAGATGATGGGTTGGTATTATTGAAAGCGGCTCCGCGTTTTCCTAACCATCAGCTCCTGGATCTGAGATTGGAACTGAGATTTTACTATCCTCGTCGGTGCAACATTTGGAGCTATGGAAACAGTACACTTCCGAGGTCGGTTGTTGTCGATGATGATATCTCTGCCTTTTGTCCGCAGCTATATTTCTTTTCCTGCCTTTTCTATTCCTCAGGGCAGCAAACCTTCATATGACCTTTGTCGAACGTGTTGCAGCTGGGCTTTCTCTCTGTACTACCTTTTTAATTGCTTTTCTTTCCGCATCTACAATGAAATACAATTCTGTGATGGCTTTATTACCTCATGTTACCTCTGCACCAATACAGTGACTCAAAGGTGACGGTGATTATCACAACTTATATCCTGGTCATCACTCTTGTATTTCGTCTCCCTATATATTACAGAACAAGCCTGGGGGTAGATATGTGCTGATAATCGACCTTACTCTTTCTCGACGTTAAAGAGCAGGTAAGCGCTTCCATCCGTTGTTTCCGATCAATGGAGTATCACTGGGATTTTTACCAACTGTTTCTTTGCGAACTATTTGAAGCCTATTGGTTTTGGTGCGACAGATGTATTACTCTCCTCCTGATTGTATTCCATGGGTAAAAAGCCCTGTTTCACGTAATATACCTTTCCCATGTTTCTTTCTTCGTGGGAGCCGATCTCTATCGATCGACCTCTTCTGATACTAGTAAAATTATTCCGACTGGTTTTACTATCAGCAATATCAGAAATATCGTTGTCTTCATTTATAAAATTGTTTATTACTGTCTTTAATCTATTTCCTCCTTCCGATGCATTCATTTTCTTTCTCTTTTTCAAACTCTATGTTATTATTTTCGAATTTTTTTTATTCGAGATTCTACTCGATAAAAAGATATCTACTGCTACCAAGCTTACTGCAATGACACATTGAAGGAAACTCTACTCCAGAGGAATAAAAAAAAAAAGCGAAGGAAACTCTACTCGAGAGGTTCTCGACGTAGGCGGTACCCTCACCATGTCGAAGCATGCTATGCTTTAGGGAATGGCAAGGGGGGGGGGGGTAAAGGGAGCAGCAAGATAACATGATTAACATACTAAATTTTGGCGGATATTCGGATCAGGACGCCCACATCAGTTGGATTTTCTCCGTTTTTATGGGTATTTTTCCAGTTTTTTTTTTTTTACCACGGCCTTCAAAATGAGGTGGAGAGCATCTTTTTATGAAAAATAATTTTGGGAAATTTATGATTTTTTAAAATCACTTCCAATACCTCGCTCCCATCCCCTCCGGATCGATTTTGGCCAGTCTTTTTGGCCAGTCGTTTTGGCACTACGTGCTTAAAAACCATGGGAGAATGCTTTTCGGTAAAGAAAAAGTTGTAGATATTTTCAGACGAAGAGGTGTGCGATCTAAAGGATCCCACGACCACCTTTCTCGTTTCTTTGTCACTGTAATATGTATTGATGTTTTTCAAATACATAAAATCATAAATTTTCAAACGTTTTCATTTAAAAATGCCCCCCCCCCCCACCACCACCCTATCGTATCATTTCGAAGGCCTTGAAGAAAAAAAACTGGAAAAGTTTCCTCAAAACGGAGAAAATTCAAACTCCGCCTAAATTTAACCTATAGTAGTAATTACATTATACATGATAAAACCGGTAATAGTTATTAAAATAAAATGAGATTTCATCAGGCAAAGAAAAGTCTCGAAGCTGCAATATATAAGTAAATGTACAACTTTTGTCTTCATTAAATATTTTTATCATTTCACAGTTAAAAGCTTATACAATCTATTTTTAGAGTAAAATTTACAAATCATCTGTACAGTTTAAAAGGGTTTGAAGGCCTCTGGCTCAGTGGTTAGAGTATCGGGCTCACAATAATGAGGTAGTGAGTTCGTATTCCCGGACCGGGCAGTGTTGTGTTCTTGAGCAAGACACTTTACTACACGTTGTTCCAGTTCGCTCAGCTATAAGAATGAGTTACAACGTCACTAGTGACAAGCTGTATCAGCGTTTGCTTTTCTCTGTGGCGTGGAGTAGGGAAGCTGGTATGCATGGGCGACTTCTGGTCTTCCATTAAAAAAACAACTTTGCCCTGACTTGTCACTTTCCAGGAGCGATCCCATGGTCATTCATGACCGAAGGGGGTCTTTACCTCACTCGCCACTTAGATGGGCGCAAAGCATAACAACTACTTAAATGCGAATGGGGTGGGGGAGGCGATACAAAAAAACTAGCAGGTTAAGCACCACTACTCTACTCGGAAAGAAATTTCAGTGAAATCTCCATCAAATTACACCTTACCGTCTTGGAAGAGAAGTTACGTATTAGTCCCTTAAAATAAGACGAGATGGTCACGGTTAAAATGTTTTCGTCATATGTAAACTCTATCGGATCTGAATTAGGAGCTAAACATCAACCTGATTACTACAACGAGACAGTGGAGGAGTTACTCTGTTTTAATTGCTTGTTCTGCAAGAAATAGCAGTCAAAGTCTCCTAATCACATTGTACTATCTTAAAAAGGGAAGGACACACTGGTTAATATAGTAGAAGATATGAATAAGGGATGGCTACAGCGACTGGAATACCGTTGATCATGTCTAATCTTTATTGTAATCTTGGGGCTAAACAACAATGACTGTTACATCGGAACAACAAAGAAGCCACTTTGTGCTAGAAATAGTTGCACGATCACCTTAAATCACAGCCTGCAGTCTTGAAAAGAAGTCACATTGGATATGTCTGAAAAACTAGACCTAATGGTCGCAACGGAAACGTCTTTGATCGTAGGGACAAGTCAAACAGTAGCAAGCTTGGTTTAAACAACAACTACTGTTACAACAACAAACGTAGAGTCTTGTGCATGATAGCTCGACCCGCTAGAAATAGCACCAACATTCCTTTATATCCCTTGCCCTCCTGCCATCTTAAATGACGGACAATTTTGCAAAAACAGTGTAATCATGATTTGAATGTCTTTTGCCGTGCGTTTTGTGAATCAGAAACAATCATTACAAAAGCTACAATGAATACACCAACCATAACAAAAATATAACGCCAACAACAGTAACAGTAACGACAACAACAACAATAACAACAACAACAACAACAACAGAATCACAAGAACAACAACAAAAAACAAACATACCAACTAGATCGCCCTATCACACTATGCCTTATGCAGTATGCTTATATATTTATGAGACTCCCCCACTCTCTTACACTCTCACTCACACACACAATCTCTCGCTCTCTCTATCCCTTTCTCCCTCCCTCCCTCTCCCCCCTCTCTCTCTCTATCCCTTTCTCCCTCCCTCCCTCTCCCCCCTCTCTCTCTCTATCCCTTTCTCCCTCCCTCCCTCTCTCCCCTCTCTCTCTCTCTCTCTCCCTCACTTTCGGTGATCATTTATAAAACCTGTTTGTTATTTCTCGGCTACTAACAATAATACGAGAAAAGTGTAATATGATCTTAATCTCATTGGCTTTTACAATATAACACTTGTGTATATGTGTGCGGGAGGGGGTGAGGTTGCTGTTGTTTTTGTTGGTGCTGGTGGCGGTAGTGGTGCTTGAAGTCATGTGATTCTGATTTACAATAACTTTCAATAATAAAAAAAACAAAGTAGAAGATATCCTAATGCTAGGAATTCCGATATCTTGACAATTAAGAACATGGTTCATGTTTGTGTATGTGTGTGTGTGTGTGTGTGTGTATGGTGTATGTGTGTGTGTGTGTATGGTGTATGTGTGTGTGTGTCTGTTTCTGTGAGAGAGTGTGTATGTATATGTGTGTACGTGTGTGAGTGCGTGTGTGTGTGTGTGTATGTGTGTGTGTGTGTGAGTTGATATTAAAGAAGTCATTACTCGGAGTTTTATAGGCATCAAAATGTGTGTTTAATCGGAAGTCTATTTCTACGCACATACATGTATGCATACACACTCACATATTATAATGTAAAAAATATATATATTATGCGTGTGTTTTTATATGATAACAATTTGCAGTAGGGCTAATGATGATAAAGTAGATATATACAAAATTCTCTGTAATTCATCATATACAGAACTAAAGTTGTCAATAAAAATTTAAATTTCAAAATTTCAGAAGGACCATACTGTATAATCGTCCATCAACACACACACGCACACACACACACACACACACACACACACACACACACACACACACACATATATATATATATGTATGTATGTATGTGTATATGTGTATATATGTACGTATGTTTTGTGAGAAAAATAGAACTCAAAACATGAGTATATATATATCCCCTGCTTCCGCCCACGCTGTCGTACTTGTCCCTACCTCTCCAACACCACTATTCTCACAAGCACACATCAACATCCCTATCACATCACCGATTCCTTTACATGCATTTCCAGTAACGTCATTTGCTGCATTTACTGCTCTTTCTGCCCTTCCCTGCACATCGGTCAAACGGGATGCCGCTTGGCTGGCCGGCTCGCGGAGTACCTCCGTGACATGAGACTCAGCAATGGCATCTCGGTCTTGTGCCATATCCGCTCTACCGGTCATTCACCGGCCAAAGTTGGGAACAAAAACAGGACAGTGGAGACATACAAGGAAACCGTGTTTACATGTTCTGTTTCCCATTTTTTCTCTCGTTGTTTGCGTATTTAACTCGTTTGTTTACGTATTTCATGTTTGCACTGTTAGTGTTGTCTTTTCACTCCAGCCGCTGTGAAGGCAAGACGAACTACTAGCGTTCTACCTCAGATTTGCGTTTGGCCGTACGGCTTTTGAATGTTGTTTTCACTGTCCAATTTTTCCTGTTTTGGTTTGTGTTTGCCACCTTGGAATCCTCTGTGTAGTGGGTTGATCCACTACTCAGGAAGAGACTATTCTAGAGTACGTTCTGTCTTATCTTCGAAACGTCTAGATAGAATAGAGACAGCTGATGAAGGGATATTCCAAGTGGCTTTCCGTTTTCCTATGTGTTCGTTCCGTTGTCTGTAGTTTATTGTTCTAACGTCCTGTACCCTGATATGCATATATATACACATGTAGATGTAAGTATGTACATATATGTGTGTATACATGTATATATATTCTTTGTATTATATATATATATATATATACATAGATAGATAGATAGATAGATAGATAGATAGATAGATAGATAGATAGATATGTAAGAACGACCGTGCGAACCAAAAGGAGAAATGGTGACGAATGGAAAACAGGCTCCTTTTTTAAACGCGTCACACGGTCGACACAAAAATATAAAATGATAAATATGTTATAATTCTATAACATAGAGAACTAAGAAATGTGCCAGGAAGGACAAGATAGGACTCAACCGATAATGATGTATAACAGTAAGATTTATTAGAGCATTAAACTGTATGTCTGTGTGTGTATGAATGCGACATAATAAAACACAATATAAGACTGGCCGTCATGTAAACAAAAGAGTGTGTGCAAGTAATACATGTATGTGAATGTAAGTGATACAGAGTTAGATAAGAGTCAGTAACACGGATAAGAATTTACCAGTTCTTAGTTAGAGTACACAGTAGTATTGATAATCTGTATGTAAGAAGTTAAGGTTAGGGCAGAACGGTCACTCGTCGTGATGTTAGGGCTTCTATGCCGGGCCGGGTTCTTGAATACAGATGTTCTTCGCAGGCTGGGTTCTGGCTGTTGGTTTCGTGGTGAGCAAATCACACAAACAGGGTTGAGAAACTGCGGTGGCTGTTTGGTAGCTTGTGTACGTGTAGAAGTCATGTTGACGCTGGCGGCGATGCTGGTAGTCGTAGTTGAAGTGGTTGTTGATGTCGTCGCTGGAACTGGCTGGTTGGTTGGTGCTGTGATACGCGTGTGTGGTCAAACGACCAGATCCTACAAGATCTGAGCCGCGACGAATTGGCGGGTATCTAGCAGGCTATTTATAGATACAGATAGGCTCCAGAGAAGCATCAGAAGAACACTCTCACGTGACCTTATTAGGGGCTACGGTTGGTCGATTTGCGTCCTGGGGTGAACGGACTGGAGATAATTTACCCGCGCAAAGAATAGTCAGTCAGGTGATGACAGGGAAAGAGTTGCTTTCTACTACGCTCGCATTTGTTTGTATATAATGGTGATAGAGGTTAGTTTCACTACAGATAGATAGATAGATATAGATATAGATAGATATATTATTTATTATCATATATATATGTGTATGTGTGTATGTTGTATGTATATGAATATATATATATATATATATATATATATATATATATATATATATATATATATATATATATATATATATATATATATATATATATATAGGCATACATGTGTGAGTGTGTGCGGGGAAGGTGTTGGACTACTGAACTCGATACACATTTTTTTCATTCTCTCTCTATTTTTCCACTTATTTCTTTCTGTCGAAGAGCGTAGGCTCAAAATGTAAAAGACTTTTCCATTTTCCCCGAGCGTCAAACTTGCTTGTTGTTCCTACACCTGTCTTCGTCCTTGTTTTTCTATAAATTTGAACTATATATATATGTGTGTGTGTGTGTGTGTGTGTGTGTGTGTGTGTGTGTGTGTGTGTGTTTGTGTATGTGTGTGTATATATATGTATGTATTTATGTATATATATATATGTATATACATGTATGTATATATATATGTGTATATATGTATATATATATATATATATATATATATATATATATATATATATATATATATATATATATATATATATATATATATATATATATATATATATATATATATATATATATATATATATATTTATGTATTGGTGGCATCTGATGAAAGATATGTTCTCTATGTGGTGTGCTTGTTTGTTGTATCTTGTTTACCATTTTGTCTATGTTCTTTTGCAACATCATGTACCCAGATATGTATCTATATGTACATGCAGATGAAGGTATGTACATAAATGTAAATATATATGCATATACTCATATATTGTTTATATATATATATATAGCAGAATCAGCAGCAACAGTTTGGTAAGTGCTGGCGCATGAAACTATCGGCTATTAAGGCACTCTGTTGCTTCTACTAAACATTAGGTGTGTGTATGTGTGTGTGTGTGTGTGTGTGTGTACGTATGTGTGTGTGTGTGTGTGTGTGTGTGTGTGTGTGTGTGTGTGTGTGTGTGTGTGTGTGTGTGTGTGTGTGTGTGTGTGTGTGTGTAAAAGATTACCTCAGGTTCGCATCGTAAGGTAATATTTCGCACAGCACAACTCCATAGCATGTGAAATAATGCTTCAGAAAATGACTTAATTTACACGAAATACGTCTTATACAGTCTATACTTCCACAAAAGTTTATATTTCACATTATCTGTGTGATATGTGTATATAAACATAAGTATATATATATATATATATATATATATATATATATATATATATATATATATATATATATATATAATGGTCATTGTATATTAGTCCTTGCTTAAGTTCTTTGTCGAGGAGAGGGACGGAGAAAACGGAGAGACGAAAAGAGAAAATAAAAGTATTGGTTGAAGGAAGTCATGACTTAATGGTCGATATTTTAATACGTTTCCTGAGTACACTTACAGAGTTACGTCTGAAGACACGCGGTAATTCTCAATAAAACAATTTTGCGATCGTAATTTCTGATACGGAGCACTTATATAACACTTTATATGTTATAAACATATGACATACAAAATGTTACATAAATTTTTAACTACAACTCAGTATTCCTTTTTAGTGCCAGCAAATTACTGTGCAATTAGAAATAAACTTTTTACTTGGTCAAACAACGGTCAGTATATAATGAATAGACAGCAGAAACACAAAGAAAGAGTAAGAGTGAAAGTGGGAGATGAGTGTATCAGAGAGCATGAGTGGCAAGTATACAGTTGAAAGAGCAGACGACATATATCTATATATATATATATATATATATATATATATATTACTTTCTACTATAGACACAAGGCCCGAAATTTGGGGGTATGGAGATAAGTGATTACATCAGCTCCAGTGCTCATCTGATACATATTTTATCGATCCCGAAAGGATGAAAGACTAAGTCGACCGCGGCGGAATTTGAACTCAGAACGTAAAGATGGAAGAAATACCACTGAACATTTTGCCCGGCTTGCTAACGATCCTGCGAGTTCGCCGCCTTGCAGACGACATAAATATTGTAGGTATATTACATGTATAAAGTATTTTCAATTAATATTCTGTGAATCAACAACATTGAATAAGGAAAACCACAGACTAACCTTTTCTTTACCAATGAATTTCAGAATCATTAGAAATTAAAATTCTAAATAGCTTGTTTACTTTATCTTAAAAAAGCGTGTTTTTTTTTTTATATCAGTAGACCCATATATTGAGCAAAAAGTACAAATGTGCAAAATTTTCCAAGATGTCTCATGAAACGACAACATGGAGGAAACTGAGAAGAAACGCAATGACTTGAGTAGTGAAAATATATCTCAAGAAAAAATTTTGAAATCTTATGTAAATTTTTCTGCACATTCCGTTATCAGAGTGTTACGGCATTATTATAATTTATAGCTAAACATAGATATATTCATTTATAACATATTTATTGCAAATATACAAAATGGGTATTTGTTTTATTTCTTTCTTATTTTAACTTAATAAAATTCATTATTTTCAAAGTTAGATCAATATGTACAAGTACTATGATATTTTGAACGAATCGAAGTGGAAGTTATTGTAACAATGTAACAGTACTTGATATTTTAGACAGCATCAAAATAATATCCCGTCGTAGCACACTGTCATCCGATGTTATACCAATGTGGGTTAAGAAAAATCAAGTCAACTAAATATATGTTGATTTCTAACAACGGTAAGAAGGCAACATTTTGCAGAAGAGAACAGTTAATTATATTAATCCCAGTGCTTGACTGGTACTTTATTTCATCGACTCAGCGAAATTTGAGCTCAGGGCATAAAGATGGGTGAAATACCGCTAAGCATTTTGCCCTGCGTGCAAACGATTCAACCAGCTCACTGTATTACGCTAAATAATAATATTCATTTCTACAATAGGTACAAAGACTGAAATTTTGCTAAATTATGATTTCAGATTTTGGCAGAAGGCCAGCAGGTTCGGGGGAGGGGCTTAGTTGATTATATCACCCCTATTCTCGACACCGAAAGGATGAAAGGCAAAGTCGACCTCGGCGAAATTTGAACGCAGAACGTAAAAATGCACGAAATGCCGTTACGCATTTTTGCCCAGCTGGCATCGATACTATCAGATCACCACCTTATCGCTAAACAATAATATTCCTTTCTACTATAAGAACAAAACCTGCTAAATAATAATAATATTGATACTTATTGTTCTTGTTTAAACTTAGGTCAATGTTGATAGAGAAGGTTTATGACCGAAGGCATTCCGTCAAGGTTATGTAGATCTGATTATACCAAAAACTTTATTTTAAGAAGGTAGATCATGCTTTTTTTATTTTTTAGTTTTTTAAAGACTTTTTTAGATTCGACAGCTGATTCCGGCAGAACGAGCAACCATGTAGAAAAGCTTCCTTATTTGCAGGGCATTAAAATGAGGCAGAAGATCACACTTTTTGGAGTTTGAAGTCGATTATAATGAGAGAAGACTAGACTTGCACTTGTTTTACTGTTACAAGTTCACTTGTTTGTCATTCCTATCGATATTTTTCGTTGATTCCCTACCAAATTCTTCTTTAATTAATTTTCTGAACTATTCCATGTCATTCAGTGTAAATATCTTATATAACCAATTAGTAAAATCTTACAAACTACTTTAAAGATTTTCTTCGATTTCGTAATTTTAATTATGTCTCGGACGTTCTATGTAACTGCATCAAAACCAGACCGTGTTTTTCTCAGATTATAAAGTAAAAATTGTGAACGACAGTTGTCAGACATCTTGAACAAGCGAAAAGAGAGGCTGCCTGTTGGCGGGCGTCAACCTGCAGAGAATTGCAGCCAAATTCCATTCACGTCTTAAAGAGCATAAGAACCGAACACATTAGGCAATATACATACTGATACATAAGCACAAAAGTTGGTCATGGATGCAACAAATATCTGTATTAAAGCCAATGTATGTATGTATGAATGCATGTATGTATGCATGTATGTTCTTCTCATTCTCTTCTTAGAGTAAATTTTGACCGGCCACCCATTCGGTATCAAGATTGTGAAGGAAAGCATCTTGATTTGCCATCCTTTAAATCTTAAGACGATCTTGAAGATTTTTATAGTCCCAGATATCGTAATTGTTTGTAGCATATGAATTAAGGTTTTGCATTCTCCCCTCAATATACAAAGTTCAGCCATACTCTACTTCAGACGCGTTGGTGTGTATACTGTGGCTCCAATAATAACAGGTATGAAGCTGAATGTGTATTTTGGGTACTGGATTTGCAAACTCCTGATCAATGATCCATAGATGTCCTCTTTCTCTTAAATTTTTCCAACCACGTTCGTGTCCAAATTTCCATTATGTATGTATGTATTATGTATTTATATATGTATGTACGTATGCATGTATGAATGTATGCGTGAATGCATGAATATGTATGTACGCCTGTATGTATGATAGTTTGTATGTAAGCACGATAAGTGAATATATGTATGTGTGTGTGTGAATGCATATATATGTATGTATGTATTATGTATTTATGTATGTATGTATGTATGTATGTATGTGAATGCATATATATGTATGTATTATGTATGTATGTATGTATGTATGTATGTATGTATGTATGTATGTATGCGTGTGTGTGAATGCATATATATGTATGTGTTATGTATGTATTTATGTATATATGTATATATGTATGTACGTATGTATGTATGTACGTATGTATACGTGTATATATGTATGTGTGAAAGTATGTATGTAAGTATGTGTGAATGTATGCATGCATGAATGCATACATGTACGTATGTGCGTGCGTATGTATGCATGTATGTATGCATGTATGTATGTATGTATGTATGTATGTACGAATGTATGGCTAAGGATGTTTACGTTACACTCATGGACTTTTCTATAAAGTTAGACAGGAGTCTAACAATAACAGCAGCAGCAGCAACAACACCACCACCACCACCAACAACAACAACAACAACAACAACAATAACTATTAACGAACCTAGGTGTGTTATTCAGAAAAAAAACGTTTCACTTCACTGACACAACTAATCAGCATTGACAATGGCATGAACATCACGACGTCACATCTTCCCCCTCTACATAATTTATAGTCGAGTGCTTGAGTTAGAAATCGATAATTTTTTGAATTATCTCATTTCGAAATTGATAATATAATAATAGATGCTATTGATCTGCAACTGTTCATTGTATAGACATACACACGTAAACACATGCATATATGCACGCACATACACACACACACATACATACATACATACTCGTACACACACACGCGCGACAGTACCACCCACTCACTTAGACGGACACACATGCACACACATATATATGTGTGTGCGTGTATGCGTGTATACATATATACATACATACATACATACATACATATATATATATATATATATATATATATATATATATATATATACATATATATGCATACAAACTACGTACATACAAATTCGCATGTAGCCAAATACATTAATATCGATACACACACACACACACACACACACACACACACACACACACACACAACACACACATATATATATATATATATATATATGCTTTCGTGTAAATATATATATATATATATATATATATATATATATATATATATATATACATATATATATATATAAGTATCATACGCCAATGTTTCGAAATATAGACAATACACACACACATATGTATATGTACGTGCACATATATATATTCATACACATATACATGCATACGCTGTTTCCAAATGTACACGCATACATACATACATATATATACATATATATATATATATATATATATATATATATATATATATATATATATATGCATGCATATATAAATATATGTGTACATATGTATGTGCATATATATATATAGACACATACACATATTCAAATATATATGTATGCTTCCATAAATATATATGTGTATGTGTATATTTATGTATATAGCTGTAATGTATGTACGTTTATATATATATATATATATATATATATATATATCTGTGTGTGTGTGTGTATGTGTGTGTGTGTGTGTGTGTGTGTGTGTGTGTGTGTGTTTTCACGAAGAAATGCGAGAATGTATTGAAACAATTGTACAATTTTGCGGTATAAGTTGGTTAAGAATAAAAATGTGTGTACGTGTGTGCGTGAGTGTGTATGTGCGCGTGTTCGAATGCATGTGTATGCATACATACGCACGCATACACACCCACATATATATACATATACGCACATGCACACACACACATACATAGACACATGCACGCATACGTACGTGCCTGCTCATATTCCTGTGTGTGAGTCCATCATTGGTTCATTAGTAGGTAAATTGGTAGTTTACAATGTGTGTATATTCAGTACGTATGATGTCTGCTTAGATAATGCGAGCTAATCCGCTTTGAAAACTCTCGCTAGCATTTGAAACTTTATTGTTGTGTTCAACAATGGTTAGATATAAGTATAATCTTGGACCATATTGCTGCTGTGATTATATCTGCTGGTTAACAAGGTGGTAGAGGTGGTCTCAGGGTGAGCCTGGGGCGGAGATGTCGACTATTACCAGAAATGATGAACAACGATGTTCAAACGATTGTATATGTATTTATGTATGATGTATGTATGCATGTGTGTATGTATGTATGTATGTATGTATGTATGTATGTGTTTAAATATATCTGTATGTGTTCGTGTACATATGTGTGTGTGCGTGTGTGTATGTGCGTGTGTTTGTGTGTGTGTGTGTGTACGTGTGTGTGTACATGTGTGTGTGTGTGTGTGTGTGTGTGTGTGTGTGTGTGTACGTGCGTGTGTGTGTGTGTGTGTCTGTGTGTCTATGTCTGTGTGTGTGTTTATATGTACGTTCTCTTCTATTTTTAATTATTACTATTCGAAATTTTCCTACAGCGGCGAGCTGGAAGAATCGTTAGCCCGCCAGGCAAACGTCTTTACGTTTTGAATTCAAATACTGCCGAAGTCGACTTTGCCTTTCGGGGTCGATTAAACAAGCTCCTTTTCAGCAGTGGGGTCGATGTAATCGACTTAACACCCTGCTTCGGACTTGCTGGCTTTATACCAAAATTCCAAACCATTATTTGATGCTTTCCCATAAAGTAGGAGCTGTTTTCTTAGAACGATACGAAGCTCTTTCATTAGAATGTAAATAACAAATATAAATCTACATTTTGAACTTGAGAAAAGTCTTGCATAATTTTACTGTTCCACTTACAGCTTGTATTTGTAATGTGTGAATTGGTCGATTGTTTTCTCTTGAAAACCCGAACTTTTCCAGATTGTTACTTGGGCATTTCTTCACAAAACCAAGGGCTCCAATTATTATTGGTATAAATGTGAATTTATAATCTGGATTGAGAAGCAGATTTCGAAGCTGTTGTCCGTAACTTTGCATGTATGTATGTATGTATGTATGTATGTGTGTGTGTATGTATGCATGCATGCTACTCTTCCGTTTCTAATTATTTGAAGTCTTTCTGTAGGGAAAGAGTTGGTTTCTGTCAAAGATTCGAAGCCCAATCGTTGTAATATAGACAACAAAACAATGTCAAACAGTCCTGCCTGCATCTATCTTTAACTTTGATTTCTCCGTAGGTCTTTCTTCAGCTACACTC
>NC_142943.1:15009823-15019823 GCF_046866305.1 Octopus bimaculoides
TTCCACTCTTCGTTCTTTCGTTCCCTCTCTCTCATATTTCCTGGCCTTCTCTTCATGCACACTTTCCCTCCTCTTTCACTTTACTGTGTCCCTTTCATTTTTTTTCGCCCCTCCTTAATTTTTCTATCCCTCTACCTCTACCTCTCTATTTTCTCTCTCCCCACGTGACCAGTGTTCGGCCAGGCCTGACCTTTCTTTCTTGATTCGACTACCATCCGTACAACATCTATATTCCTCCCTGTGCCTGTCAAATCCTATGTCCCTGCCGTAAGGCTTTACTTCCACACCAGCTTAATTTAATTCGTCCTTAGTCGAAAGATACCTGTTACGAAAATGAACAACAAGACATCCAGACAGAAAATACAAAGAAAATAAAGACGGGTCATTCGGAGTTTTCTATTCTCAGTCGAGTTCCAGATTATCTTCGCAATTTCGGCTGTTGTTATGTCCTCTCATTTGCATTTGTATTTGTGTAACATTTCTCCGTTTTTTCCGTCCTTGTTTTCGTATACATTTGCTGCTTTCTTCCAAGGAATCTAATGCTCTTAGTTTAGTTTTTCCTTGGGGCTGGCCATATTGGTGCAATCTCGAGTATAACCAGCCGAAATTGCGAAGATAATCTGGAACTCGACTGAGAATAGAAAACTTCGAATGACCCGTCTTTATTTTCTTTGTATTGTCTGTCTGGATGTCTTGTTGTTCATTTTCGTATCACCTAACTGTCTGGATGTCTTGCGTTCTTGTCCCATTTTTGTATATATATATTATTCCTATGGAATTAACACGTTAACACTATGTGATCCCTCACATTTTAATTTCTGTTTTTAATAGAAGGGAGACACATTAGATAATAAATGTAATCAAAAATCCAGGAAAAAAATGGGAACCACAAATTGAATGCCTTTTACTTACAAGTCTTCTTGATGAGCTAACCTGGTGTAAACAATGAGTGTTTAAAAAGAAACCCTTCTGACTAGTAATTTCTAGCGAAGACATCTATTTATGGCTAGGTGGGTCTATCCTTTGAGAATTAAACTACCTGCCTTAGACACGAACAAACAAAGCGTAACATGGATGACATAGTCGAACGTTCAACTCTTCGATTGATTGGCTAACATCCTTTAAATACAGTCGGCAGCCATTCAGTTGTTTGCGTTCACTCAATATAAACATTTATGTAGCTACCATTAATTTGAGCCTTTGTGACTTTGGAGATTGGTGTGCGCAGTCGAATACTATTATCTTCCGACTGAACTGAGTTGGTCATTTGGCTTAAATCTCTTCCATTTGAAACTTGTCTATCCTGTCTTGTCTTTCAAAAAAAAAAACAAAAAAAAAAATTCCCGTTTCTACTCTCCTCAATCATAATGGTAAAGTTTTGTCAGATTCCTGGTCGTAGCTGTTTCATGTAATTGTTATACTCGTATGTAAGAGCATAAATGCCTCACCTTTCATTTCTTAATCTCTCTAACTGTTTGTTCTGTAAGAAATCTGTTTAACCAACATTTAAATATTGCATGAGACAATGAATGAATTGTAAATTAACTGTTTAGCTTCTGAATGTAAATTATATTTGACATTGGACATTAAAATCTTACACAACAATGTAGAAACAAGACTTCTAATGAAGTTTGATACATGTATCTATCGCTTGTCATGAATATGTTAATGATTAAATGGCGAAGAAAACTCCTCGGGTGACCTGCCTACATACTAAATACTAATGCTGTAGGGTCTCACAAATTTGATATAGTGATATGTAATATAACTTTACATATATTACATATATGTAAAATAGTGAGTCGACAAACTTCGATCAACTGACATTAGGCTAGCAGTTATTACACACTCACAAAAACAAAACAATAAACTGTCGTGTATTGAACTCCTAATGAATATATAACAAATGCTGTACATTTGTTTAAATAATCAAAAACTGTCAGTCACATGGCATGCATGAGATTTATGTGAATGATATTTTTTTTTTTTTATTGTCCACAGGGGCAATTTTTGTATTTCCCACAAGAAGGAGACAAACAAGGACAGACAGAAGGATTAGGTCGATTACATTGACCCCAGTGCGTAACTGGTACTTATTTAATCGACCTCCGCGAAAGGACGGAAGGCAAGGTCGACCTCGGTAGCAGAAATAATTTAAAGAACATAATTTAATAAAATATAAAGAGGGATGATGTATTGAGTAGTAGTTAACGCAGTCGCTTGGTACTCGATAGGTACATGGTTCGAGCTTACACTCCAGTAAACTTGTATTATTTTCTCTTTCAAATTAGTTCCTCTCGTATCAATTAACAAATTCGTAATTTTTTAAGATTTGAGAATGGTAGAGGTGTCCCACGAAGTAAAAACATAAGAAGTTGTCAACGGGTTTGATGATTTGCTTTCATGAGTTTGAACCCCCGTTCTAAGCCAGTATTTACTTTTATCCCATTGGAGTGAGATACACTAAGTACCAGTAATACAAATAGCATGGATGATTCAGTGGTATACAACTACCATTAACACCTCTATAACAGCTTTTTTGCGTATTTTATTTAATGCTATTTTTATTATATACGTTGCCGTGAATGAAATAAATGAAGATGATAAATAGGTGTAATTCTAGTTTCATCATATTTTTGTTTGGAGTTTTAGATTTCTGAGTTCAAATCTGAACAGGATTGCTTTCGCTTTTTAGTCATTGAGGAGTGATTAAACATGAAAAGCAAAGCATGCAATAAGACTGGGTTTTAATAAAACGTATTCCTTATTTGAAAATGTCCTCGAACAAAGAAAAAACGAAATTGTATGTGTGCGATATATATATATATATATATATATATATATATATATATATATATATATATATATATGCATATAAATAGATATATACGTATATATACACACACACACATATATACATATACGCACATATATATATATATATATATATATATATATATATATATATATATATATATATATATATATATATATATACACATATATATACATATATATACATATATATATATATATATATATATATATATATATATACATATATATAAGTTTATGTGGGGCGCATGTGTACATATAAGAGGTGGGGAGAGAGCAAGCGTGTGTGTAAGTAGATATGTAAGTAAATAAATGAATGCTTTTGACGAGATTAATTAATCAATGTTTCTAAAGGTGTGTATATGTTATGGATACATGAATGTGTATAAAATATTTATTGCTGCGATCTTGTTGTGTTCTTATATCATTGCTATACTATGTGTGCTTGTATACATTTAGTCGCTTGCATACATAGATATACAAACTCCAAAATGTACATACATGTATATATATATATATGTATGTATATATATATATATGTATGTATATATATGTGTGTGTGTGCGTATACACACACACAAACAAGCGCATACATGTATATATATATATACATGTATGTTTGTATGTATGTATGTATGTATGTATGTATGTATGCATGCATGTATGTATGTGTATATGCATATATTCCTATGCGTGCGTCTGGGTATCCGATGTGATTGATTAATATGGTAATCACCTCCTTTGAGTCTTAAACTTTTCATAGAATTTACAACCGGAAATTATGTCCCTACTTGACTAGCTCAATATGTCGTCTGCTATAGCAACACATTTTACTATACCGCCTTCCTCTTGTTTCTTCTTCTGCCTTCTTAAATGGAAATGTTCTGAATATTTTCTAAGACACGAAGGAAGATCGCTAAAGATGGCAACTAGACAATCATTTAATTTCTCAGCCAATTTTAACCATATTGAAAAATTATATAGACGATCTGTATCGTCTGCTTCGTGTATAAACACGCCACATTTCAGAGAGTTTTCCGAATGATAGAAATGATCAATTAAAAAGATCTATATTCTAAATCCATGTTGTATCTAATGCTTAGTGGCGTTATATTAGACATCGCCTAACGTAGCTAGTGTGAAAAAAAACCCCATCACTCTTCTGTGATAGAAAGTAAATTATGATATGCAACGTTCTAGTATTTATGACAAACACAACTATTCAATTTCCGCTTTGAGAAACAACAACAACACAAATAGAAAAGTATTAAAAAATAGTACAGTAATAATAATAATAATAATAATAATAATAGTAATAGTAATAGTAATAATAATAATAATAATAATAATAATAATAATAATAATAATAACAACAACAACAACAACAACAGCAACGATGACGATGATGGTAATAATAATAAAGCTAATAATAAAAATAAGGATAAACATAGAATCCTTCCTTTTTCTAATGCAAATATTTGATAGAGACTCTTTAAACGTCCTTTTCATATTTCAGTAAATAGAAATATGCATACAGAGACAGACAGACTCACACACCCACACACATACACACACACACACACACACAAGCACATACACGCACACACACATGCAAACAAACAAGCAAACACACAAACACACATTCACAAGTACACATATAGAGACTTATGTATATGAGCGTGTACATTTGAAGGTGTGCGTGTGTATGTGTATGTTCGTGTGTTTAATATTTATGTATTTAATATATGCTTAATATACATGTGTATGTATACATACATATATGCACACACACACATATATATATATATATATATATATATATATATATATATATATATATATATATACATATATATATATATACACACACACACACACACACACACATTTATATTTATATGTAAGTAGAGAGAGAGAAAGAGACAAAAAACAAAATTTTGGAAGGAAAGAAACAAAGACAAAACTAGGTAGAAAGAATGAAAAAGGAAGGAAGGAAGGAAGGAAAAGCGTACAGATTGAAAATAAGAAAGTAAGCCTAGAGGAAATGTATACTGACTCCGAACAAATAGAAACAAAAACAAAAAAAGCGAATTTTGAAAAATCACAGAAAATGCAAGAACAAAATAAAAAAAAAAAATAAAAAAGGTAAAGATTGAGATGATCTACTTGAAATTTTATGTTGTACATATATGAATGCCTAATATTGATATCAAGCTTAAAGTTTAATTCGTAAGGAAAGGTGATTGTGGCAAGAAAAGTCATACAGTGTCAATGGTGAATGTTGAAAAAGGAGAGAAATAAGATGGCGAACGGATGATATAGTGGTAGCGGCCATTTTCTTCCCAAAAGTGTTTACGAATTTGCGCTGAATAAAAACGGAATTGGGTGTGCTTTAGAGCCAATAAACTTCAAAGGTTAAAATAAAAGGTGCAGTGTGTGTCTGTAAGTTTATATTTCAGTGTGAGTGCAAATGAAGAAGATTAAAACCAAGAATATAAAAAAGGCGTGTCTTGTAGTAAATGAAGATAGAAAGAGCGAACAGTTCAAACTTAGCGTGAACAGGTCACGGAATGTCTTTTCATAGATATTATGCGTAACATGTAAACAGGCCATGAATTTTAGACCGACCTTTACTGACCAGAAATAGTTATTAAAAGTTCATGAATTTGTAGCTGCTTCCGTGGTTTTCAGAATTTGTTGTTAGAATGAGAAAGAAAGAAAGAAAGAAAGAAAGAAAGAAAGAAAGAAAGAGAGAAAGAAAGAAGGAGAGTGAGAGAGAAAGGGAAGGACAAGGAGAAAAAGAGAGGGGTGAAACGATGAAAGGTGCAAGTCGATATGTGTGCGTTTGTTTCTTAGTTTGTGTGTGTTGTGTGTGCATGTGTGTGCGTTTGTGTGTATGCACGTACACACACACACATACACGCACGCACAAACATATATGTACAAATGTATATGATGTGTGTGTATGTGTTTGTGGTGTATGTTTGTGTGAGTAAGTGCGCATGTTTAAAGTATAGATGAGATCAGAGTATACAGAGATAGAAAAAATTATAGAGATATAAATATATATATGTATTTATATATATATATATATATATATATATATATATATATATATATATATATATATATATATATATAATATATATATATAAATAAATATATATAATATTATATGAATATATATATACATACATACAAACATACATGTGTGTGTATGTAAAATATATATATAATAGATAGCTAAGAAACATAGATACAGAAATAGATTAACGAGAAAGAACCCAGAACTTCTATGGTGTCTTTAAATAAATCAAGTGTAAATGGATATGCAAGTTGAAGTAATTATTTAATATCCAGTTTGTATTTTGCTTGTTTTGTTTTGATTTGATTTTGGAACCAATAAAATTAATATTTCCCTTTTTTGGCTTCCTAATAATTTGGTCTCCTTTCCAGCCTTCTTCCTACATCCCCAGAAAATCCCTTGTTTTCAATGTTATTGCTGTTAGGAAAAGATATTGCTTAGTTCAATTACAGAGCATTAAATTACATATGGCGCAATATTGAAGAGTTTGTAACCGCTATCTTCTTAATATATTGCTTCCTGTTGGTCAAATTATTTATCTAGGAGTTTCGTTATATTAAACCTATACATACTTCCTATTAAACCTTCACAAATGTATTTTTAACCAAAACACAGCGTGTGCTAAAGTGCATGTATGCTGCTTGTGTTCAAGCAAACGCATAGAGCTTGTAATAAACCTAAAAAGCTTTTATTTTAAAGCCAGCTCAAATGTTTTAGACCGAAGTACACACCTTATATTAAAACACTCACATATAAGCGGTGTGTAGGTTTGTATTAAAACTACACATGGTTTGTAATAAACTTAAGACAACTTTACTAAACATAAACAATTATATTAAAACTACACGGTTTATACTAACCAACATGTATTTATACTTCAAGTGGGTCAAAGAAAAGACTACTCTATAGCAATGTATCACATTACACTTACTCAATGTATATATATATATATATATATATATATATATATATACACGGTTCGTAACAAACCCACACATAAGTGTATCAAACTGTATTAAGCCAGTACACGGATCATAACAGCCCTAAACGCAAGCTGTATTAAACCTACAAGAAACTATCAAACCTACACAGCTTTTTTTAAGTCAACATCTATAGCTTGTAGTAAAACCACAAGCTGGTTGTACACAGACTGAATACGTGTGAACTGAATTCACAAGTTGTATAAAACAAACACAAGCCATGTTAAACCTTCACCTATACACATATATTTAGTTTAATTTACATACCCTGTTATATCCATAACCTCCTCATTTTCCAACAAGCAGTAATATAACATAACGAGAAAAGCTACTGCAGTGTCACTCACTGTGCTAAACATAGTAACGAAATCCCTTTGAGGCAGTGCTCTCTTAACTGTAATTGCGTTGTATATCATGTTGTTTGCTATTTCATTCCCAATCCATCGGCCGTTGTTGGATTTCCAAGTCATAAAAATTGTAACAAAATCTAATTCAAATGAAGGATCACTATCTTAAAGAAAAGAGGCACTGAATAATGTAGCCTTCTATAAAATCTGAATAAAAGGCAGTTGACCACAGCTTCAGCATTATGCAAGGATAAAAGACAACAGCAGCAACAACTACAGCTGGACAAGATATGAAGAATTGCATCAAACTCATGCCTCACAACAATCGTTTGTTTTCAGTCGAATACTCTGTTGTGAAAATTATTCAATCTCTATTTCAGCTACTGACGAGCAAGTGGATAAAAAAAATTAAACTTCTAGAGGATTTAGTCCTTAACACGATTTTGATTCCCGCTTGAAGCAATATTACTGTGGAAAAGCGTGGATACTCCTGCAGCTTGCTATATAAAACCCCTTTTAACACGAAGAAGTTTTCGTTTAATTAAATAATTTATGTATTATGCAGGAGGCGCGTAGTCGATTCAATCAACCCACACTTCCACCCGAAACGTGTTTCGTAATTTTTTAACGATTCCGGAAAGGTAAAAGTCAAAGACGACTGATTCCGGTCTGATTTTAACTCAGAATCTAAAGATATAAATAAATACCGAAAGACATTTCGTCCGATGCTTCACTGATCCAGCCATTTTATTATCACTTTTATATCATGCTAATTCTTTTTCCTTTTTACAGTTTAGTTAGGTGGAGAAAGGGTAACGCCCATTGCTTTTTATTTGTTTAAGGCCTCCCAAACTTGTGGTAGGAAAGGAGGAAGTTATCGATATCTCAATCTGAAAACCTTACCCGAATATTCGTAATAGAGTGGGCTCCACTAAAGGCACCCAAGAACCAGAGAGTGGTGTTAAACCGGGTTACAGTAGAAATAACTGGAGACAGAGTGCTGCACAAAATGAATTTTTGTTGCTATTGTTGTTGTTATCGTTGTTGTTGATATTATTGATGCTATCATTATCACATCCGCCCTAGTTGAATAGACTTAGGATGAATTGTATTTTACTTTTTTCTCCCTCTCTCTTTCGGAGTAGGTTTCCTGGCACTATGAAAGATCTGTGGTAACCATTCACACTGTTCCTTGTCTCTCCGAAATAGAAGAGGGTTGAGCTTGGTGTTAGAATGCAACAAAAGTCATTCAAAGAAAAAAGTTAACATGGCGGCGTGGACAAACGGAATTTGGCTACTATATTTAACAGATCGAGTAACATCGTAGTGGCTTCCTCATTATCCTGCATGCAGATACAATGGGTCACTGGTCAAAATATTTTGCAGTATTCAGTCTCAGTACATGACGTTGTGGTTTCAAATCTTTTCAAAGTAGATTTTTGCCTTCCTTCTCGATAAGCGGGTAAAATATATAGCGAGGCTGGATCCAAGTAAATAAATTAGTTATTTATTGAAAGTTTGATCTTATATCTAAACAAGGCAAATTATATAATTAACAGATAATAGCATTTTGTGGTAGTGTACGTATGGATATCAACTCTCAAAGTAGGATTGGTAACATGTGTTTAACAAAGAATATAGTTTTCGAAGATGTTTTTTTCCGTATACTGTACCTTTAGTAATACCATATGGACTTTACGCCATTTCAAGCCTCAACACTTTCGTAACAGTTCAATTTTAAAAGAAATTATGTATTTACTAGTTCTCTATAAGAGTAGGATTTCCAATGACACTACTATTATTGTATTACTTGAGTGACGAGCCGGCTCTAAAGGCAAACAATCCCCTTCGCAATCACGTGGTTCGATCTCACTAAGTGACATTCCTCTGGATGACAAGTTATTTATGAGTGCTATTTATTTGGAGACGGACGGAAATCCGTCGCATGTGTATACATGCACATACATACATAACTAACATTTGCGTGTGTGTGTGTGCGTGAGTGTGTGTGTGTGTGTGTGTGTGTGTGTGTGTGTGTGTGTGTGTGTGTGTGTGTGTGTGTGTGTGTGTGTGTGTGCCATCTTTCGCCAATATATATTAGTGCCAGATGGCAAGAAAATCTATAAATCTATACACCGTGATCAAAATACCTTATGATGCTCATTCCTCTTACCCCACTCTCACCATTAAAAATGCAATGAACCGATTCGATTGGCTCATTAGAAGCGTTGAACCAAGGAAGTTGTCCTTCACGATCTGCAATAAAGACAAAACGAATACACTGTTTCGCAATAAAAGACGGAGACGGACACGACTGATTGACCTCAGGCACAAACAGCAGTAAACTCCGAGTTGTTTAGTTACCGTTACATTGAAGCCATTCCTGGAACAAAATATAAATTTTCATCTTGAAATTTTCTTTTACTTTCTTTTTGTTTTAACGAATAAATATATATGCAAAAATTTTAAAAAAGCAATATTTCAGACCTGAATTAAAATCTCGGCGATACAAACTAAGTACCTTGCTAACTGCCCCATGATCACTCGGGACTTAAGCTATTCTGTTCTTCACTGTCGCCATATTGGCGGTGTCTGCGTTCACTGAGAGTGCAATAACAAAATATTTATCACATGATTTCTATAACATGAGGAAGCAAACCGACAGAATTATTATAGCGATTGATAGATTGATTGCCTTGCGTTATTTGCTTCAGGTCTCTGCACTGTATATTCAAATCAGACGGTAGTCAACG
>NC_142943.1:15022323-15042323 GCF_046866305.1 Octopus bimaculoides
CTTCTCCTACTTCTACTCCTCCTATTCCTCCTCCTCCTATTCCTCCTCCTACTCCTCCTCCTCCTCCTACTACTACTACTACTACTTCTACTACTGCCACTACTACCACTACTACTACTACTAATGATAATAATAATAATGATAAGCAGAGACTGAAGGATTTTTAATTGCTGCACAAGACCAGAGCCTCCCCACCAGAAATTACCAAAAACACATAATGAAAAGAAATATAACAAGTAACTGTAGAATATGTGGAGATCGACAAGAAACAATAAATCATATTATCTCTGGCTGCCCAGTCCTGGCTAAGAAGGAATATATTCACAGACACGACAGAGCTGGGACCTATATACACTGGAAGCTATGCCAACATTATGGAATAGCAACAGAAAAAAGATGGTATAAACACACGCCAGAAAAGGTCACAGAAAACGAGAAAGCAACCATACTCTGGGATATGCCAATACACACAGATAGAGAAATTAAGGCAAATAGACCAGATATAGTTGTCAAAGATCACGAAGAGAAAAAATGCTTTCTAATTGATGTATCAATACCAGCAGATGACAACGTTTCTCTAAAAGAAATGGAAAAACTTTCAAAATACAAGGACCTGGAAATAGAGATAACTCGAATGTGGAATCTAAAAACAGAAACAATTCCTATCATAGTAGGTGCCTTAGGTATAATAAATAAATATTCAGACAAATACATAACAAAAATACCAGGACTTACAATTATATATAACATACAGAAAATTGCACTACTGGGTACTGCACACATTCTACGCAAAACACTTTCAATACAGTAAACATAAGAGCACCACAGCAAACCACAGCACATACCCAAAGCGCACAGAGCTGCGCTCGGTAGTGAAGTGAAAGCACGTTATAAAAATAAAACTACTGAACAATAATAATAATAATAATAATAATAATAATAATAATAATAACAGCTACAATAATGAAAACAATATCAAGAAGGAGGAGGAGGAGGAGGAGGAGGAGGAAGAGGATGATGACGATGTTGATGATGATCATCATTATCATTACTATCATCATCACCATTGCAATAATCCTTCTGACAAGAATACTGGGAAAATCCAGGCCAGCCTAAGAACTTACCGAAATACTTGACCTCTAACCGTATGCAAAATGAATATTTAGCAAGGATATAAATGATTCTGCAGTTTTAATCATGAAGAGAGACCGAAAATTTAAACCTGATGACGTAAAATTAACACAAGTTGACATCATTAAATCATTATGGAATAACATAGAAAACAAGTAACTAGAGGTGCCGCAGGGCGATAGGCTAATGGAAAGGGAAATTAGAAAGTCTTCAAAGATTATAAGATAAAGGTGCTCGAAATAAAATTAAATGGAGATAATATAAAGCAACAAATACATGGGCCATGCGAATACTCTGCTTTTTGTTTTTCTAAAATAGACAAATGTAGAATAACAGGATAGAAGAACTATGAAGTCACTCACAATGCACAATGTGCATCGGCCTACATTTTATAGTTGAAGACCTATGTTGTACATAGTGAAGAACATGTACTATCGGTGGCCAAAATGTAAAAAAAAATGATCGAAGATGTAGGAGAAGCAGACGAAACAATGACAGGATAAGTAGATGACATGAAAAGAAATAATATGGTCAAGTCACGCAACAAACCGATGATGCTGGAAGTAAAGAATGCTGATTGTGTCTGAAAATTTTAAAACGGAAAACAAGAAACTTAACAGCTCCAGAAATAAGCCATCAGAACGAATTTGACAAGGGGCAATTATTGATAAAACTCAGCCAGAGCTAACGCAGAATCTGTGGAAAAGGAGACGAATGTATTAACCATCGCTCGTGTGTTAGCGCAAAAAGAGTATAAGCACAGGTGTGACTATGTAGTAAAAGAGTGTATTGAGATGTTAGTCGAGTGTGTAGATTGAAAGTAGCAGACAAGTAGCATGCACACAAACTAGAGGTTGTGGTGTGGAATAAAAATTAAGGAATCTACTAGACTTTACTAGACCATATTACCGAAGCAGGAAGACTAGATATCAGTCTATTTATATCACTAGCGGGGAGATAGATTTCGGGTACCACCAGCCCTGAGATCACAAGATCATGTGATTTCGACCTTTCTTGGTCTCGTCAATGATGGAAGCTCGACCGCTAGAGATACCAGCAACTCATCTCCCCTCAAGTGATATATAAAAAAAAACAGTTCCAAAGCAAGGTGCTGCTGTCGAGATTAGCCAATAAGCTTGTTAAAAAATATATACTAATGACCAAACAAGATCGAAATCACGTGATCTGGTAGTCTCGGCGCTGGAGGTAGCGGAGATTTATCTCCCCACTTGCGATATAAAGAAGAGTGCATTTTGCACCAAAAGCCAATATGAGAATTTCCCTTATGGTATCTACTGCAGTATAGTTTGTTCTAACAGAACATCCACGTTGAAGTGGGGATAAATATTACCCTCGGTATTAACACTGCCTCTGTTGCTAATATGTATATATATTTTAACAAGCGCTAGAGTTAATTTAATTGATTAAATCCCTACTTTCAAAATTGTTAACTTTGTGTTTAAAGTAAAAAAAATTATTAGGTGTGGAGTACTGACCGAATCCTTTGAGGTTTCATAAAATAATTTGCAGTGTTTATCGTTTATCTTTTATTTGTTTCAGTTATGAGAAGAATTTTAATCGAATGAATCGATCCCAGTACTAATTTTTAAGTCTGGTACTTTTTCTATCGGTCACTTTTGTCCAACCGCTAAGAGAGAGAGAAAGAGAGAGGGAGAGAGAGAGAGATAGAGAGAGAGAGAGAGAGAGAGAGAGACAGAGAAAGACAGACAGACAGACAGACAGAGACAGACAGACAGAGAGACAGAGAGACAGAGAGAGATGTGTGTGTGTCAGCGTTTGCCTCCACCACCGCTTGACAACCGGTATTGGCTTGTTTACCGTTCGGCATAAGAGACGTTGGTCACAGAATAAGTACCAGTACTGTGGCCTTTCAAACCGGTGTCCCAGCACGACCGCAGTCCAATGACTGAAACAAGTAAAAAGATAAAAAGATATATATACAATTCAGCAACCGAGAATGTGATCTCTAGCCTCTTTAAGATGCAGTCTCAAACTAATTATTGGGTTGAAATTTAGAGCATAAGACCAGCAACGTTGGGGAGGGGGTAATTCCATTATATCGATCCTACTGCTCAGCTGATACTGGTTTTATCAACCCCGAAAGGAAAAATAGTAAAGTCGACCTCAGCAGAATTTGTACTCGTAACGTAACGACGAACGAAATGCTCGGCGTGCTAATGATTCTGCCGACTCGCCAAGCTAATTATGCAAATTTATATTTTTTATATACCGTATTCAAACTCATTTAAAACAAACAGGGGCAACTATATTTCTCTCTTCTGTCGTGGAAAGAAAACCAAAGAATAAAAAAATAATTTTCTTTTCTTCTTAAGTGACATAAATATGAAAAGGTGATCTACTTCCTTGAGATATAAATCAGAGAGAAAAATTGACAAGATAAACAAAGAGTTGATATCAGTAAATTATGCCGAGATATGTATACTTATTTGATATTGTTTCACTTCACAATCAGGAATTAATTGACAACATCAACGTTCGAAGTTTACATATGCAAATTAGTATCTCAATGATAGCAAATCAAAGTGTATAAAAGCAAATGTGAATATAACAATACGATATAAGAAGAGGTCGTCGCATTGTCAAAACATTCATCTGTTCAGACGACAATTGTGTTGAGTGTTGAATATATGATTAATGTACATTAAAGCATTAGAGAATATCCTATAGCTACAGAAATGTTATACATATTTTATCTAGTTCACGACCTATGAAAGATTAGAGGTAGGTGGGCCTCTTTGGATTAGACTCAGAATGTAAGAGATTGTTTGCAATATCTTTGCATTAAAACTTTACAAATATATGGGTGAAGATGAATAGCGTCCATGATTTGTGAGGATTCTTCCATCCAGAATATAATACTATGCAATGAAATTATGTACTGTACACTACATTGTTATTATCCAGTACAGAGATATTTATAGCATACAGTATCATACAGTGGTACAATATAATACGGCATGCAGCAGTCAGAAGTAAAAAGTAGCGCCCGAAACGATTTCCAGGACTGTTGTAATCCTTTGAAACATATGTAGGAATAAAGTATACAATTATAACATGCGTTTTCTCCAATCCTTAAATTCTTAAATATACTCAAATACCCAAAATTTCAAGGAGTTCCTGCCTTAAAAACAGGAGCTAACCACAGTTATTTTGTGTTCTTTGCTACATTGGTTTCTATTAACCCATTTATTCTATCAGAAGAATTTTTATTCATTAAGATAGAAGAAATACACATAATTATATATATATATATATATATATATATATATATATATATATATATATATATATATATATATATATATATATATATATATATATATATACAGTGAGAGAGAGAGAGAGAGAGAGAGAGAGACATTGCAGTGGAGTGGAGTACATTTCTGCACAATACAGTATGATGAAATGCTATGATGAAAGAAAAAATAATCTTTCACTTCAAAACTCAACAGTCGCACCATCAGTGATATTATGACAGAATATGTAAAGTTTAGAAAAAGTATATTTGAAGCGAGATATGTTGAATTTCAGAAGCAGAGAAAAAATATATATAGCCGTTTTGTTTCTAAATGTCAAAGAAAAGTGTGTACAAATGTACAGATACATGTTTCAATCAGATACATGCTAAAACTTACAATCGAAAATGTTTTCTGTCTTTACTTAGAATATTTTTCAGTCTTGAACGAAAAGAAAAAAGTTTCTTTCTGAATTTGATACACGAATAAACGTAATAAATACATCTTTGTGTCTGCTTCAGCTACACAGAAAGAGACAAGGTGTTGCACGAGATATACAATCCAATATATATGCAAAAAGAAACATAGAGGTTATGTAAACTGTCACAGATATATAAGGATCTATATGCACATGCACGTGCACACAGACATGCACATGCACGCGCACACAGACATGCACATGCATGCTATATTTTATTGTTTGTGTGTGCGTGTATGTTTAGACAGATTTTCTCCCTCCCTTTTATATGTTAATATGCTTCTAATTGTATATTTATTATCATTGTATACCAGTATCTACTTATCAATAATATTGTATGCTTCGAATTATTTATCAACACACACACACATGTATGTATGTATGTATGTATGTATGCATTTGTCTATTTCTGGATGTGGGTATGTTTTGTGTTGAAGATTTACGTATAAGATATTACTCCTTATTACGATGATACGACAGCAATTCATGAGCTCAAGGCGTTTATAATATTAAACATGAACAACTAAATATCGTTATTTTTGTAGGCTTCAGAATCTGAGGAAACTAGCGAGTGTCTTCGTCGGTCATAATAATAACAGTATATTCGTTGATCATTACTTGAAGACATGAATCTGTTTACACTCCGCTGAAGGGCTTGGAGCGCGAAATAACAGTTTGCTTATGTTGGTTTTATGTTTGTGTGTGTGTGGGTGGGGTGCGGATATGTGTTTGTGTGTGTAACTCCTCAGTTCAATCAAACTTTTCGCAGCTCAATAAATATCTTCCGATTTACCATTAGATTGTAATACTAAATAAAAAGCTAAGATTTATGGTATACTGATATGCTGCTTCGAACAGAGAAGGTTACAGTTTAGTAAGCCATAGCGATGAGTCGCTAGTGAGATCTTTTCTGTTGCTGTCACAATTTTGGAAATTTTAAAATTAAGTTAAAATTTTAAAATTTGGTTTATAGATATAATTTTTCACGCTGAATCTGATTCTATTATTCACTTCTTCCAGAAAAATTTAGAAAAATGTTACAGAAGTTTGAAGTGTGATCATTTTTACCCAATCAGAAAATAGGATTTGGAAGCTGGCATTTTTTGCACTATAGCTGTCTATGACAACATTACAATGACAAACTTGTAAGAAGTTTTAAAGGTTTAGTATGTTTTAATGAAATAAAGCCATGTGAATTATTGGAACAGGTTTGTTAACAATATAAAGAGGAAAAGTCCTCAATGATTTTCTTTTTCTTTTTTGCAGAAAATAACAAGAATACAAATTGTATGTTAAATTAAAAAAATAAAACTGTAGTTCAATTTATGTATGCAATATATTTTTTGAAGTGAAAATTCAAAGCATGTCTGGTCTCGCGACACACTTCTCCGTAGACCCACTGCTCAGGTAGCAAGCACCCTTCCTTGGTTGCATTTACGTCTTGAGAAGACTGTTTCGTCTACTTCAACAATTTTTCCAGGACCGCTAATCTGTTTGCATAACAGGTCCTTTGTACATATTTCACGAACGTAGCTGTTATAATCCACTGGTGTGCAGTGGTTCATCTCCAGTTCTTCAACACAAAACTGGACTAAATTCAATTCCTTAACCCATGAGTAAAGGGAAAAAGCAGTACAGTCCTAAGAAGAAGGGTGCCACCTTCGAACCATGTATCTTCTCTCTCTCTTTCTCACTCTCACTCTCTCTCTCTCTCTCTCTCTCTCTCTCTCTCTCTCTCTCTCTCTCTCTCACACACACACACACACACACACACACTCGTTGCATCTTTTCGATAGGCTGTACTTGTCCAGAAGAAAGAGTGGAAGAGGTTTTGATCAGTTGCCAAGGCTGTATCGAAGCAATGGAAAACAGCTCAGGGTGGTATATAAAAAATGCTGTGGAGTCATTGTTGAAACATATGAAGAAGGCTGGCGTCATCAAAACTGAAAATTGTATTATGAAAGAAAAATTTGAACAAGAAATAAACACACACAAAAAAGAAAAAGCATGGAAGGAAAAAAATGTACGGTCAGTTTGCAAGAGATGTGAACTCCAAGACGGATACAGAGGACCAGTGGCTATGGATGAGGAGGAGTAACCTGAAGATAGAGATAGAAGCACTCGTATGCGCAGCTCAAGAACAAGCGTTAAGGACCAACTATATGAAGTGCAGAATAGACAACACTACAGACAGCAACAAATGCAGAATGTATCGGTATAGCACATCGTTAGCGAATGCCCGAAACTGGCACAACGCGAATATAAAAGACGCCATGGCAATGTGGCAAGAATGACCCATTGGGAGCTCTGTGGAAATCACGGCCTACAAAGAGGAAAGACATGGTATGAGAAAACCTCAGAAGAAGTCACCGAGAATGAGAATTGCAAAATCCTGTGGGATGCAATAACCCAGAGCAATCTCCTGACCAGGCTTCGGAAACCGGACATTGTTGTGGTGAATAAAAAAGACAGAACGTGCATGATAACCGACATAGCATGCCCCGGCGAGAACAGGATCAATGTGAAAGAAGAAGAAAAAATAAACTATGACGATTTGAAATGGGAAATACGAAGGTTGTGGTCAATGAGGAGGGTAGACGTGATATCAATAGTAATTGGTGCACTTGGAAGTATCAGCACTCAACTACTAACATAGCTGAAAAAGATTGGTACAGGTATAAAGGTAAAATATCTACAAAAATCGGCATTACTTGGAACTGCAACAATTCTTCGCAGTGTTTTAGGAGCATGACCAGTAAACAAGCGTCATCTTAGTGTGCTGGCTGTGGACAGCTGACACTTTCCATAATACCTAGGAAAATAAGCTGTGAGTTTTCATCACATGATAATAATAATAATAATAATAATAATAATAATAATAATAATAATAATAATAATAATAATAATAATAATGATGATGATGATAACATGGGCATACCTTGTGACCATAAAATCTCGGCAAAAGAATTTGATAAGCTAAGAAAATATAAAGATTTGCTAATCGAAATCGAAAAGATGTGGCATCTCAAGACGGTTGCAGTACCAATTATTGTAGGAGCACTTGGAATGATCAAAAAAGGAACTGAAAATTATTTAAGAATGATCCCTGGCTTACCATCTATGGGGGAAGTGCAAAAGATTGTCTTAACTAGTATGTCACACGCACTGAGAAGAGCATTCTCGCTGTGAATTTTCATTTCTTTTTCCCCTTTATTTTCTTAATACATACATACATACATACATACATACATACATACATACATACATACATAAATACATACATAGTCACACATACGTTATCATGAATGAGAGTAAAGGTACTCAATACATACTGCAGAGTAATCCTATATTTATTCAGTATCGATTGCCTTTGAGCCTCGTTGATCGTCTCAACGTGAAACTTAAAGTCACGACAGTCGAATATATAGATATATGTACGTATGCATGTATGTGTATAAGTTTGGGAGGATTTGTATGTATGTTTGTGAAAGTGCGTGTATGTGTCCTATACATACGTACATATGTATAATATATATATATATATATATATATATATATATATATATATATATATATATATATATATATATATATATATATTATATATATATATATATATATATATATATATATATATATATATATATATATATATTCCATGCCATGCGTACGTACATCATGCATACAAACCTACATACAAACATCTATTTCTGTTATCTCATTAAAAATAACAATACGTAAAAGAACAATAAACATTTAATTAATAACAAGAAAAAAATGGCACCTTAAATTGTTTTATTGCATTGGCTGGATTATATCACGTGGTTTGCGAGGGCGGGATAAAGACAGCATAAGAGTAGGAGGAGGTAGTAAATTATTAAGTGGGAGAGGATAATGAGTGGAATGGGAGAAGGAGGGGACAGTAATGAAGCATGTGGCAATAAATGAGGTTGAAATGTTATTTGTTAGCATGCGTTGGCACGTATTAATGATATAAAGAGGCTTATTGTTTTGCGGTGGTGAATGTTTGTGGGGGTGGTGTGCTGTTATATGTATGTGTGTGCATGTGCAATAGTATACGCGTGAATGTCTATGTGAGAGAAATTATGTGTGCTTGTGAGAGAGATACTATGTGCGTGCGTGTATGCATGTGCGAATGTGTGAGTGGGTGTATTTATATTTGTGACTGAGAAGTTTTGTGAACGCGTGTAATGGAATATTTTTCTCTGTGCGTATGAATGTAAGTTTGAAAGAATTTATATAAGTTTATGAAAGAGTTTCTTTGTGTATGCGTGAATAAGCATGTGTGCGACGTGGCAATATTTGTGTGTGGGATGATACTTCGGTGGGGTGGGGGTTAATATTGTGTGTGTATGTGTATGTATGAATGTGTTAATGTCGAAGTATTTGTGTCTACTGATGTGCACCTTGATGTATATGATGATGTTAGAAAAGTTGGCGTTCAAATCAATAGATCCTACCGTTGCTGTTGCTTCTATTTAGACCCAAGTTAACCCTCGTCAGAGGTATTCCAGTCGCGGCCATCCTAAACAATATTCAGTTAGGCCTTCCTTTCTTAAAGATGGTAAGACGTGTGATTAAAGTAACTAAGCTGTTATTTCTAGTAGGCTCAGTGACTACATAGAGGACCTTCATTTGTCGTTATTTAGCTCTGACTGAGCAGACATAAGATCTAAGACATTTTTAACCGTCTTCATAAAAATTTATACGACAATCCAATGTGTCCTGTATTTTAAGAGGTTGGGGTGTAATTTAAGAGAAATTTCTTGACTAATTTTAGCAGGACAAAGGACCAGAACAAGGACCTTTTTTCCCCAATATATAATTGTAGTATTGGTGTTGTTTTATCCCAGATCAACCCTGGAAAATGATGGAAAGTTATGAACTCGGCATCGTCTACGTATGAAGCTGTGGAAGTGTGTGGAAGTGTGTGGATGTCGTGTAGGCGCATAGGCTGGGAAAAAAAAAGAGTGAGAGAAAGAGTGAGAGGACGGGTTTCTGGGGTAGTCTTTTCGAGAAGTTTCAGATTCTGGAAGTGTTCTTATACACTACGTAGACTTGGTTGCTGCGCAGGTAGTTTGTCAGTCAAAGTTTTGTATCGTTCCTTAATGTGTTATTGAGTTGTTCATTTTTAATTAGCACACAACAGTGAATGAAGTCAAAAGCTTTGCTGATGTCAATGGCAGTTAGAATGGCACTTTTAGAAAATGGTCTTGTGTCGAAGACATCATATATCTTGTGCTATGTTTGTGCGTAGTATGATCGTTGAATAAAGAGCTCTGAGTCTGTGAGAGAAAATAGTGCGCTAGAAATTTTGAGACTGATAGCCTTTATGGTTCATGTTTGCTTTTAGAATTGTTTAATTATTTCAGATTCTCGGAACTTGGCACTATTGGTACGAGTAGTTGTAGAATTTGGTGAGTACAGTGATGCCTTCAGACTCTAGGTCTTGTAGGTCTATGTTTCTGACATTTTCTAGCCTTGGAATTTTTAAGTTAATATATTTCTCTTTAGCTTCTGTTTCATGGAAGGAAAGAATCAAAATCATGGTCGATGTGAAAAACGTTTATTTTTACTTCGTTTCCTTTGGCTTTTTTGTGCAGATATTCGGAAAGGAATGGTTACATGATGCGAGTGGTGTTTCCTTTTCGAGGTTGTTAATGTGACATGCGGTGTGATATGAGCTGCTGATGCTCTTAATTACTATACATAGTGTTTCACAGTTAAATCCATGGGCTTCTTTCAACGTTTGATACAATTGTTTGCCAGGTTTCTATTTTTCTATATTTTTTCTCCATTTCTTTGGTCATTTGATGACGAGTTTTATTTCAGTTGCGTTTATTGCTAGTGTATATAATATTTAAGGTTAACTTCCAGATTTTATGAGGTTTGCTATTTCTGAAATATAAATGGAATTATATTTTCTTTCTTTTTGTTGCTTTATGAAATATATTTTTTGAAATTGTCTATAATTTTTTTGTTGCGCGTGCTGATGATTGAGCTGTTTAATGTTCGTACAGTCGTGTCTAAAGTGTTGATTTTATTGTTGAAGTCTGAAAAAAGTTTCCTGGAGAGGTTGTGATGATAATTGGTTGGTGGAGTGAGGAAAATTGGCCAAGTGGTTGCAGCAACGAGTGGTTTGGTGTGGAGAGTAGAAAGTGATATCCAGGAAAGAAATGTACTTGGCTTGAGTAATATGTCTGTATTTATATGTGTATGTGTTAGTGGGGATGCTTTAGGATACACAGATGGTGTCCGGCAAAATACTTGCATACCACACACATATACACATACACATATAAACGCGTAAATTCACGTATAGGTACAAATAAACACGCATGCGCAGAATACCGTAGCAATATGTTACGTCGTTTTTACATTGAAAACTCAAATCTCGATGAAGCCATCTGAGCTTTTCATTTCTTCTAAATCAATAAAACAATATCAAAAATATACTGGAATCGATTCACTTGTTCCCTTTCCCTTCTCTCACAGCATACTGAACTGTCCTCCATTTGTCCATTAAACCGTCATCACACACCCACACACCCACACACCCACACACGGACTCTTTAACGACCATAACGAGCCAAAGAGGGACTCTATGTAATTGCTTGATGCTGTGTATGTTATAATCAGAAGAGCAAAGGTAAGGGCCATGATCCTTCCAAGGACCACTTCAACTAGCAAGAGGAAGAGAAGGGGCGACCCCTCGATAAGAGATCTGGTCCCAATTGCCAGTAACAGTGTATATTCCTCTAAAAATACTCAGTCACTAGGTGGTATTGTTAAGTTTGGTGATAGATCAAGTCCACCGGCCAATAACAAGGGCCGTCCTTCAGACAAGTTTCTACGCTGTTTCCGCCGACTAAATATTGCTCATAAGGCATTAGTAGAAGATACTAAGCATTGAGATCGATTCTTAAAACCATCTTTTGCGAAACGAATATTTGACTACGCAGCAATAAATTCAAAAATAGTAGCCAAATCTACCTAAGACCATATCCATAAATAAGCCTTATTCAGGGACCTTTTGAGTGGAATGGGTTAATCGACCTGAAGGAAATTCTAACTGGGCCCCACCTATAAGGTTTACATTGAGGTGAGATCACCATATCGCACACATATGTTTGTGATGTGCGTACTTGGTGCACCCTTATCAGACGGATGGTCATTATAGATATATTGGGTTTCGTATATTTGTACCCCTGTGTCACTTTGATGGAATGCGCTGCTCTTTCACTCAATAATAAGAAAAATAATAATAATTGTAGAAGCATTTGGAATGATCAAAAAAGGACCTGAAAATTATTTAAGAATAATCCCTAGCTTACCATCTATGCGAGAACTGCAAAAGATTGTCTTTACTGGTACGTCACACGTATTCAGAAGCGCTGTGAATTTTCTTTCTTTTTTCCCCTTTTATTTTATTTGCTTACTTTTTATTTTTTATTTTTTCCTTTTTCTCTCTGTCTGCCCCTTTTTTTTTCAATCACAGGACATTGTAAATTAACAACCGGGTGTGTTTATTTTAATGGCCTACCAATGTATACAGTACATTTCTCTGCCCTAGGTGTCAGGAAGACACTCGGCAAGAAATGGAAACAGAATCGAAAGAAGATGCTAATGAAAATAATAATGATAATAATAATAATAATAATAATAATAATAATAATAATAATAATAATAATAATGAATGAATGAATGAGGTGGAATAGGATAAAGGAACTTGTGGAAGACTTGAAGGAAGCGTCCTGTTAACGAAAATAATCACAAAACGAAAATTTACTGCCATATAAAGCACAGTTTCTCCCATGCATGATGTCTCAGTGAAACGTGTGCAAAAGGCACATTGAAAATCAACATCGGAAAGTTTACAAAAAATTATAAAATATAAGTGAAAGAACACAGTAAGTACGTAAATCGATTAATTACGCATACACTCGAATGTCTACACAAACATGTATACATTTTAATACCCATAGGACTACACATACATCCCAATTTTTACACAACTACGTAATTTACAGGACACACATGCACGTATATGAAAGCACGTGACACAAACGAAGCAAAAAAGAATAACAAATAATTTTTTTTTCGAACTAACACAGACAGAATCAATAATTCATAAGTTTATAAACACCACAAAACACTATGCCCGGAGATAAATCAATCAACAAAAGAAATACAGACGAATACAGATCTATTAGCCTTAAGAAGCTACGTTACGAGGAATTTTCTTTCTTTCAGAGAACTCGGAGGCGGTGCTGTTTCAAAAAATTAACCCTAAACAAACAGATCCGTTCCCTAATGTCAACGTCCAAGGTCGTCATGCCTCAGTGATAACAAAGCAAAATACAAACCGAATTGTCCCTCACCCGCATCAACAAGGGCCGCGTACCCCAGTGAAGAACCAGACTGGTTACGAAAAATCAGCTACTGGTTCAAATCTTCCCGAAACACAGGAGCTGGAAGTACCCCACAACCGGAATCTTCCAACAGATGTCCATCCACACACGTCATCAAATAACCAAAACAAAAACAATGAAAAATGATCAAGGGGAGATAATAAAGACGGCCTTCTATCCTGCCATGTATATCCCCACAAATAAATCTAACACTGAACAAACCTACCTAACTGGAGACAGAAGCACTTTGAAGTAAGTTCCTATATAGACAGTAACAAACTTGCCAACGTCAGAAGAAACATTAAGAAAAAAGAAATAACTAACTGAGTTAGAGATTGACCAAATTAAACAATCAGTAAGTGATAAAGGGAACGAAGTTGCAGCTAAAGAAGATACTACAGAGGAAATAATTATAGACCAGCCCAGGTCTGATAAAAATGCAGTAATGATAGAAAGAGTTAATGTAACTGATAAGCAGAGTGAAATACTCTCTGAACCAATCATAAACACCAAGGTAGATGAAAATCAATAGATGAAGAAAGTCACACAGAAATTGACCCAACTGAACAAGATGGTCTAAAAAATCAAAATCATGATTGAATGGCTGAAAATTAAAGAAACCAGTATGAATGAACGTGACATTCTCCCAAAAATTCGCAACTCTAACCAAAACCTGAAAGTAATTCGTAAAATTCGTCTTGCACTTAAAGATATAATTTCAGCTAATGATGTTAATATTACAGATCTCAACCATCTGTACTATGCATCCGCGGAAATCTCAACGATTCTATGTGGTCAAAAGATTACAAAACGACAAAATTCCCACAAAAAGCTTACTTGGCAAGTGAGTATTGAGCGTATTCAACACCAAATTCTGTTACTTAGGCCTGACATGGAATGTTTAAAAAACTTTAGGTTTGACAAGACTATCAAACCAATAAAAGTACAAAAATTGAAGAAAAAATATAATATAAAAACTACCATAGAAACTATCAAGCAAAAGGTATGTGCCCGCATAGCACGGCATGACAAGCGCGTTATATTCTTCAAGGACAACATGTTAAAAAATAAGCCAAAACTGTTTTACAAGAAGATAGGGAGAGTGCCAGTTACAGTAAAGTCTATCCCATCAAAAGAAGAAGTGCAGGAATTTTGGAATAAAATTTGGGCAGAAGAAAAGGCACACAATAAAAAGGTCCCTTGGATTGATAGAACATCTACTGACTTAGACTCCTTAGAAGAGCACAAGTGGGAGAGCATCAAGGTAAAGGATGTAACATCTGCTCTAAGGAAGTCAAGCAAATGGAAGTCTCCAGGAAAGAATAAAATTCCTAACTTCTGGCCGAATGGCTTCCCAGAGAACTGCTAACAAAACTTTACAATAATGTTTTGCAACAAACTAATACGGCTAGTTAATGGTTTTACATTTCTGCTTCCAAAAAATTAAGAAACAAATGAATCAAACAGTTATAGACCCATAACCTGCTTAACAACAACGTATAAAATATTCACATCTGTCTTGATTGAATATACCTATAGTTTTTAATAGAAAGTGGCATATTCCCTAATGAGAAGAAAGGATGTAACCGTGGGTCCTATGGTTGTAAAGATCAGCTACTCAATAAGATGATCTTGGAAGACTGACACAAACGACACAAAAACTTGTCGATAGCCTGGGGTAGGCTCTAAAAAGCTTTTGATAGCTGGATTAAGAAATGTCTGGAAATGTATAAAATAGCACCTACTCTGCGAAACGTCTTGCTGTAAGTATGTGATCATGAAGAACCACACTGACTTCGAGCAGCGACAATGAATCACTCAATACTGAAAATGTAACAATTTCATGTGGAATTTTCCAGGGTGACTCTCTATTAACACACCCCTTTTGTCTAACCTTAATACCTCTCTCAAAATTGCTCGATGATGTACAATATGGCTATAAAATGTTTGATAAAAATATAAATCATCGCTTTTACATGAATGATTTAAAGCTCTTTGCAAAAAATGATCAACAACTACAAGGCTTACTAGCAATTGTTAAACAATTCAGTGATGACATCAGGATGCAATTTGGCCTTGATAAATGTGCAAAAGCTACCTTTATCAAAGGAAAAATGACAGAATCATCCAACGTTAATCTTGACAAGCAGAATATCATAAAGGAGTTAGAACCAGCGGAGAGCTACAAATATCTAGGGGTATTTGAAGGTGATGGAATCAAATATTCAATGATGAGGGGAGGATCAGAACCCCGAGCTAAAACTGCTTCCTTAGATATTCTTACTGATAAATGGCAAGAAAAACTTCTCGATGGCAAATACCCAAAGAGAGCTAATAGTGCCGATGTTGACAAAGCTCTTACCCATCAATGGTTAGTGACTTCTGGCTTAAAATCAGAAACAGAAGGGTTTATCATAACAGCCCAAGACCAATGCCTACCTACAAGGGACTGCCAGCCCAAAATATTAAAGAACGGCAGCTTTCCAACATGTCATATGTGTCAACTACAAAATGAAACCTACAGAGTATCTCAACAAGCATGGTAGAGCAGCGGAGTATATTCACTAGGTAATTTGTAAAATCCTGGACCTGCCCCATAATAAAAACTGGTGGGAACAGAAACCACTTTCAGTGCTTGAAAATGATCACATCTCACTTCTCTGGAACTTCATCATTCAAACTGGCAGAAAAACAGATGCGAATAGGCCAGACATTATATTATATTGAAAGACTTCAGACAAAAATCATGCCTCCTCATTGATATGACTGTCCCAATCGACATAAATGTATCTGTCAAGACCTACCAAAAACTGAGCAAGTAGAAAGAACTTGAAATAGAAATTGGAAAAATGTGGAACCTCAAGACTAAAACAATACCTGTTGTCATAGGTGCCCTAGGAATGATAGCAAAAGGAGATGACTCCTACCTAGCTCAGATACCAGAAAACCTCAAAATGGCAGAAATTCACTTATGGGAACTGCCCATATCCTACGTAAAATATTGTCTGAGTAATCTCAAATTTTAAAACAAACTTAAGATTTTCTTAAACATTCTCTAGAACAATACTATGTGAAAAACCAAATATATGACACCTTAGGCATAACACCAACTTGAACTTCTAACTTGTTGTCTCTTAAGGTCTCTGGGTGAGATTTGGAGTCAACTTGTACAAATACAAAGCAAAAGTCAAACACATAATAATAATAATAATAATAATAATAATAATAATAATAATAATAATAATAATAATAATAATAATAATAATAATAATAATAATAATAATAATAATAATAATAATAATAATAATAATAATAATAATAATAATAATAATAATAATAATAATAATAATAATAAACTCAAACTCTACCAAGAACTGGGTAAAAATAAAATAGACATTACTTCAGCACCAACAGCAGAAGAACTAGAGAAATTCTGGAAACAAATATGGTCGGTGAAGCAACAACCCCAAAAAAGGACCATTAAAACAACGAACTTAGCACCTGAGCAACTCTGGGCCCCTATAACAACTGAAGAGGTCACCCAGACACTGCAAAGACTAAGCAACTGGAAAGCACCTGGACACGACAAGATCCCCAATTTCTGGTTAAAACACCTGCCAGCAATGCATAAAAAGCTGGCAGAAAACTTTAACAACATAATAGCAGATCCAGAAACAATGCCTGAATGGCTCACAAAAGGGAAAACCATCTTAATCCCCAAATCCACGGAAACGGAGAAACCACAAAACTATAGACCTATAACCTGTCTCCCTACGATCTACAAAGCCTTTACTGCAATAATATCGCAGAGAGTGAGTAAACACCTGGAAAATAACAACCTGTTTTCAGAAGAGCAGAAGGGATGCTGCAAGGGCTCATACGGCTGTAAAGATCAATTATTGATCAATAAAGCCATAACTGAAGACAGCCGCAGAAAGAAGAAAGGCCTCAGTATGGCCTGGGTGGACTACCAAAAGGCTTTCGACAGTGTTCCCCACACGTGGATTCTGGAAACACTAGCCATAAACAAGGTGGCACCAATTATCATAAAATACATAGAGCACTCAATGAACAAATGGCAGACAGTGCTACAGCTCCAAACAAAAGAGGGACTTGTGAAAACGAAAGCCATCCCCATTAGAAGAGGAATATTCCAGGGAGACACGCTCTCTCCACTCCTGTTCTGCCTGGCACTCACACCTTTAACAGAATTGCTAAATAGAACTGGATGCGGTTACAAATGCTATGGAAAAACAGTCAGCCACCTTCTATATATGGATGACCTAAAATTATATGCAAAAAACGACAAAGAGCTAGAAACACTACTACAGACAGTACACGGCTTTACCAAGGAAATAGAAATGAAATTCGGATTAGAAAAATGTGCCAAAGCAACCCTGAAAAGAGGAAAATTAGTTAAAAGTAGCAATATAACACTAGATAAAGCCAATGAAATAAGAGAACTAGACGAAAGCCAACCATATAAGTATTTAGGAGTCAATGAACTAGATAGGATACAACATACACAAATGAAAGAAAAAATAAAGAAAGAGTACTATAGACGAGTTAGATCAATACTAAAAACAGAGCTCAATGCTAAAAACAAGATAATGGGTATCAACACTTTAGCTGTCCCAGTTATAAGCTACAGCTACAACATCCTTAACTGGACACTAAACGAACTATGTAAAATAGACAGGAAAACAAGAAAAATAATGACAGGATATAGGATGCACCACCCAAAATCTGACATAGAAAGGCTATATATACAACGCACAGAAGGTGGCAGGGGTCTTATACAGCTAGAAAACTATTATAAAATAACCACCATAGGACTGCAAAAATACCTACTCCAGAAGCAAGGGAAACTAATACAAATAGCCACAAAACACGAGCAAAACAAAAAACTGTTTTCAGTATTTAAGGAAGCTGACAAATACAAACAAGAAATCAATCTACCTAACAAATACGAAGAAGAAGAAGAAACAACAAAAGCTATAAAACAAATGAAATCCAAACTAAAACTAGAACAGCAACGGACCATGATAAAACGATGGCAAGAAAAGCCCCTACATGGTAAATACTGGGCTAAACTAAATGCGAAAGAAATAGACAGAGAAAAATCCCAGCAATGGCTGAGAAGCTCAGGACTCAAAGCAGAGACTGAAGGATTTTTAATTGCTGCACAAGACCAAAGCCTCCCCACCAGAAATTACCAAAAACACATAATGAAAAGAAATATAACAAGTAACTGTAGAATATGTGGAGATCGACAAGAAACAATAAATCATATTATCTCTGGCTGCCCAGTCCTGGCTAAGAAGGAATATATTCACAGACACGACAGAGCTGGGACCTATATACACTGGAAGCTATGCCAACATTATGGAATAGCAACAGAAAAAAGATGGTATAAACACACGCCAGAAAAGGTCACAGAAAACGAGAAAGCAACCATACTCTGGGATATGCCAATACACACAGATAGAGAAATTAAGGCAAATAGACCAGATATAGTTGTCAAAGATCATGAAGAAAAAAAATGCTTTCTAATTGATGTATCAATACCAGCAGATGACAACGTTTCTCTAAAAGAAATGGAAAAACTTTCAAAATACAAAGACCTGGAAATAGAGATAACTCGAATGTGGAATCTAAAAACAGAAACAATTCCTATCATAGTAGGTGCCTTAGGTATAATAAAAAAACATTCAGACAAATACATAACAAAAACACCAGGACTTACAAATATATATAACATACAGAAAATTGCACTACTGGGTACTGCACACATTCTACGCAAAACACTTTCAATACAGTAAACATAAGAGCACCACAGCAAACCACAGCACATACCCAAGGCGCACAGAGCTGCGCTCGGTAGTGAAGTGAAAGCACGTTATAAAAATAAAACTACTGAATAATAATAATAATAATAATAATAATAATAATAATAATAATAATAATACTGTACAAATCCAAATATATGGTACCCTAGGCATAACACCTACATGAACTTCTAACTTGTTGTCTCTTGAGGTCTCTGGGTGAGACTTGGATCCAACTTGTACAAATGCAAAACAAAAGTCAAACATAAAATAATAATAATAATAATAATAATAATAATAATAATAATAATAATAATAATAATAATAATAATAATAATAATAATAATAATAATAATCCTTTCTGCTAAAGGTACAAAGGTACAAGGCTTGAAATTTGGGGGGAGGGGACCAGTCAATTACATCGACCCTAGTGTTTCACTGATACTTAATTTATCGACCCCGAAAGGATGAAAGGCAAAGTCGACCTTGGCGGAAATTGAACTTAGAACGTAAGGAACAACGAAATGCCGCTAAGCATTTTGCCCGGTGCGCCAACGATTCTACCATCTCACCACCTTAATAACAATAAGAAGAATCCTTTCTAAAGGCACAAGGCTTGAAATTTTTTGGGAGGAACCCAGTCGATTGCATCAACCCCAATGTTTCTCTGGAACTTAAATTATCGACCCCGAAATGATAAAAGGCAAAGTCAACCACTGCGCCAAGGCGGACGAAATATTGCTACGCATTTTATCCGGCGTGCAAACGATTCTACCAGTAACCTCAGGCCTAGAATGATCTTTGGATAAAGATCTACTCGACCAGTGTGGACTCGGAGCAAAGCAACAGCAAC
>NC_142943.1:15049823-15072323 GCF_046866305.1 Octopus bimaculoides
AAATATAAACATTGAAATATTTGTTATTCATCCAAGCTGACTGCCTTATTCTTTGTTATTTATTCCACTTCACAAAAGACAGTTTCCCCTCATTAGACGTCACAAAGAAATATCAACATTGAACATCTCCCTCCACACACACACATTCCCACCAACGCCACCCCTCAACTTATTTTACTCATGTCATTAAAATTCGCCTTTCTTGTTTTACGCTATCCTCATAGTTTTCCTCATCGATGCTACACACCCGTTCCAGAGCTTCACGGGTTTATTTCAAAAGTTGTAACTGCTGTCGCCATTGATGCCTTTAATCCTGATGTTGTTATTGCCGTCAACGTCGTCACACACACACACATATTGATGTGTGTGTGTGTGTGTAAGTATGTATGTATTATGTATGCATATATGTATGTATGCATGTATGTATGTGTGTATGCACGTGTGTGTGTGTTTGTAATGTATGTATGTATGTATGTATGCATCTTAGAGTAGAATTGGTTTTTTGAAGCATTGTCTAATATATATAGTTCAAATTCCTGCATACTCCTGTTGTTGATATTGTTGTTCCAACAACCTCTGTGAAGGGGTGGGGTGAAATCATTTCCTGGTAAGGTTAAACGAGCTTCATAGTAACATCATCTCAATGTTATTTTCAATCCTGCACTATCGAGTACATATAGAGATTTACATAAATGAATACTTACATGTGGGCATATATGCACAAACACACACACACATACACACACACACTCACACACACATACACACTCACATACACATAATTACATATAGATACATATTTACCTAGACTCTCCCTCACTCTCATACACACATACACACACACACATATATGCAAATATGTATATATATATATACATATATATATATATATATGTGTGTGTGTGTGTGTATATATATATATTTATACATACATATATATATATATATATATATATATATATATATATATATATATATATAATACACGTATGTAAATATACAAGTATACTTAACTATACATGTACAAGAATATTCGTATATATATACACGCATGTATTGTAAATCCATCCAGCCATCTGTACACACACGCACGCACACACACACGCACACACACACACAACACTCACACACATACAAACGCGCACACACATATGCATATAGGAAAATATATATATATATGTACATTTTCATAGATACATAGATGCATGTATCCGTAGACCCTCAGAACCATCCATAAAAGGGCTTAGATTCCGCCTCGTTGCTGTACTTGTCTTCTCTTCCAGAAAATTCCACGACGTTTTACATCTGCATTAAGCTAAAAGACATAAAAAAAAAATTATTTAAAGATAACGATACCCAGAATTTGGAAGATGGCTTTCAGTTATATTGATTCAATATTTATACTTTTACTAGCAATTTGTACATCGTTTTCTGTGGGGCGGTGAGGCGGGAAGGGAAGGGACTTTTTTCCCCTGTTTTTTTATTGGGTTTTTATTTCTGATTTTATATTCCCATTTTTATTTTCAAAAATATATGTAGACGTGTTACGCATGTGTGCGTTTATCTTCTATTTCTCTGTCTTGTCTTCTCTTTCTCTCTTTCTGTGTGATCGTGCATGCGCACGCACGCACACACACACACACACACACACACACACACACACACACACACACACACACACAAATACACACACACACAGAGTCAGGTTTTCTCAGACGCGCTAAGAGTGGTGAAGCCGTCCTTCACACATTCGTTCGTTGTCCAAATTATTACTAACAAACTACACGAGGTTAGAAAAGGAAACGCTGAAATACGTCAAATACAGGGTGTTCACAAAGTCTGGGTACAAGGAGTAAATAAAATAATGACATAAAGAATTAAATATAAGAAATAATAATTTCTTAAAGTAGATGTTAATCCCCGTGTACTTAGACTTTGTGGACACCCTGTAGTTGTTATTAAATATCGGCCATGAAAATAGAAATTACATGATTGATGCATTTGAAATGGTTTAGAATGATGCTAGCTTCTTCGATCATTCTCTTATAAAGATGAAGGTGAAGAGTGGGCTTCTACCCCTGAGAAATTTTAATGGCAAGTGGTTGAAAGGAGCAAACTTGTACGCTTCAAAGAGTTAAGTTTCAGTTCTGTCTGAAGTTTACTATTGGGAGAGGGAAACTGTCATGAGTGTCAGGTGGTTGTGGTCTTGAAGTGACCTGAGTAAAGAACCCCTTCGATCATGAATGACCATGGGATAGCATCTAGGAAGTTCCCCTCTGAGGCACAAGTCCAGGCAAGGTTCTTTATGGAAGACTAGCTGTCACTCATGCTTCCCAGCCTCCCCTCTTCACGCCATCAATGTTATCCAAGGCAAAAAGCAAAGGCTGATACAGCCCACTGTTTTGGGGATGCCTTGTTTTATATTGTTATATATCGACATTTATTGTCATATATTTTAATGCTTTCCATGTACTTTATAATTTAATTTATTGTATTTATATTAATGACTTTTTTTCCATTGACTGATGTTTCATTTGTCTTTTAATGTTCGTTTGTGCATATTTGCATATTTGCATATCTAAATATCTAATATATATATATATATATATATATATATATATATATAAACATGTGCATATATCCATACATATATGTACATACCTACATCTATATGTATACATACATATATGAGTACAGGACATCAAAAAAGAACGTTAAACACAATGAGAAACGAAAAACATAAGGACGAAAAGAGGAAACGAACTTTTTTCGAACAACGAAAAAAACAAACAGAGAAACGAGACATGCAACATAAAGAGTATAACCCTTCGTCAGTTGTCCCTGTTCCATCTACTCCGCGTTATGTATATATATATATATATATATATATATATATATATATATATATATATATATATATATATATATATATATATTATTACAAATTAAAAGGGTAAAGGATTATCAATTTATTAATTAATAAATCAATTAACAATTAATAATTTTTACCAAGCCCATCGGTATGAAAGCACCATTATTGGTGGAGAACTTATTTAAAAGCTCATATATATTTATAAACATAATTAAGGGGGTATCACTTGTCGCGCACATGGTAATTTCTTGAAGGAAGGACAGTTAGACTGGCTGACCGAGGTAGATTCGGTTATGCTTTCAGATCTGTGTCGGTGTGGAATGTTACTCGTTCATGCTTGCACAGTTTGCTAGCATAATCAAATTTACTGCTGGAATACCGTATCGATGAAGGAAATTGAGTATCACTCATAATCCAGGAACGCGTCTACTGTTAACCTTCGGAATGGTTAGTTTTTCATTGTTTTTTTCTTCTTGTTTTTGCCTTTGTGAGTTCCAAGTGATGCTATCTGTGGGATTCTCAGCTTTTTTAGCTGCTATTTCTGAACTTCGGTATATGGTGAAGCAAATATTTGCTGATCCCTTAATTATGTTTATATATATATATATATATATATATATATATATATATATATATATATATAGATAGATAGATAGATAGATAGATAGATAGATAGATAGATATATATATATATATATATATATATATATATATATATATATATATATATATATATATATATATATATATATATATATATATGTATGTGTGCGTGTGTATTATGTATGTATGTATGTATACGTGCAGATTTGTATGTTTCGTTTTATGTATGTCTTCTCATGCTTATACTTGCATGTCTGGACATGCTTATATATATACTTTAATGATAAATTTCTGGAAAGTTTTACAGATTTTTACAGTTCCAGTGATGGCCTGGATCTGTATGTATGTATGTATGTATGTATGTATGTATGTATTTTCTCAGACTGGACGTGCGATGTGTTCTTCAGCAAAACACTTCATTTTATGTCGCTCCAGTCCACTCAGCTGCAAATGGGTAACCCTGTGACAGAGTGGTGTTCCCTTAAAGTGGTTAATGTCGGCCTGCCCGCCTAACCAGCATTAGTAGCATCATTGGAAAGCTAGAACAATGCAAATGGCATTATAACTGACCAGCAGTGTGTAACAACATCTGTTAGTCTGGTCGATACCGTGATACATACACACACACACATACACACACACACACACACACACACACACACACACACACACACACACACACACACACACATATATATATCCGATCTAAACACACAGCCACACATGTACACATACACACATACACACACACACAAACAGATACACACACGTATTTACATAGACTTAAGGAAACATTTTAAAGATTTGTTGAGCTTTCGTTTTTTTTTTGTTTTGTTTTTTGTTATCCAGACGTTTTCTCTTCTTTGCAAGTCTATAGAATGAATTTATTTTTGTTTTAGTTTTCGTTTTTATTTCCATTTTTGATTAATTCTAAACTTTATTTGATGAAACGCAAAACTAAGGACCATTCGGAAAAAGAAGATATCTGATTTTGCACGTGATCAAATCCCACCGGCTGATATCATCGTGGAAGATTCAATCAAAATTAGCACAATTTCTCGAATCAAGAAATGGATTGAAGAAGGGCAATGCTGACTTCAAAAAAAAAAAAAAATGTTTCTAGCTGGCTACGAAAACTTTCGAAAGAAGGCAAAGAGGACAAGTATGAAACGGCAGAGTGTAACTTTTAGATAGGTTGTAAATTCTCTGGATATGTCGACATATTTTTATCTTTTATCTTCTACTTGCTTCAGTCATGAGACTGCGGCCATGATGGGGCACCACCTTGAAGGGTTCTCTTTTTTTTTTTAGTCGAACAAGTCCTTTAGTCGACCCAAGTCCTTTTATTTTTAAGCCTGGTGCTTATTCTATCGGTCACTTTTGCCGAAACGCTAAGTTACGGTGACGTAAACAATCCAGCACTTGTTGTCAAGCGGTGGTGGGGAAGAAACACAGACACAAAGGCTCATACACACTCACACACACATACACACACAGACTCACAAATACACATACAGGCATGTGTATATATATATATATATATATATATATATATATATATATATATACACGACGGGCTTCTTTCATTTTCTGTCTATCAAATTCCCTTACAAGGCGTTCGTTGGCCCAAAGCTATAGTAGAAGACACTTGTCCAAAGTGCCACGTAATGGTACTGAACCCGGAACCATGTGGTTGGGAAGCAATCTTCTCACAAAATCACACGTAAGAACAATATTAAAAGTATTGCATGTAACATGTAAACGGAGAGTTGCACAAAAAATTTTAACTGTGCTAAACTTCTTGCAACAAATGAAACGAGTATTAGTTTTCTATAATATGATCTGACAAAAGCAAATTCGGCCAACTTTTTCCAATCTAAGGCACAACAAAACCGAGATATGGGAGCCGCATTGTTTGCTGGCAGCGCTGGCATTAAGATGCGGAAGGTAGTCTGGGCAGCAAGCATATCAGAGGTAAGTTTTGTTGAAAGTCATGTACATGGACCTAAATACTGTCAAATATTTGAGAGGGGTCTATTCCTCATTCATTTCAATGTAGAAATGGATAGAAAGGATTATCTGCCGTCAGTCGTTGCGACTATGATTGTTCATGGCATTGGCATGACTTAAGCTTTCTCCACAGTGGACGGTTTTTCGGCTAGATTTGCCATTTATTATGATCAATTCCTTTCCACTTTATGTGTGGTGGTGGGGACAACATATTTGGTTCTTGTTATAGGTATGTTAGGGTATGATATTAAGATAGTTTTGGGTGGCAGACATATTCAGAGCAAAGTTTCGTTGAAAATCATACACATGGACATAAATACTGTCAAATACTTGAAAAAATTCTATTTTCCAGTTATTCCGAAGTAGAAATTGATAAGAAAACTCTGCTATTATGAGATGGAGTTCTAAACCACACAAACTTGGAAAAGAAAAGTGCGTAGGATCAAATCGCAGATGTGATTTGCTCAAAACCCTGATCTCAAATCTTAAACTAATAACAACACTATGAAAACATCTTGACAGAAGATTTTGAGTAGAATTGTTAATTTCTGAAATGAAACAAGCATTGCTCAAAGACTGGATGAAAGAGGATCAATTTGTCATTGATAATTTAATCAAATCCAGGCCTAATGGAATGAAAACCATAATATTAGCTAAAGGAGAAGTAAGTGCCTACAAAATACTGAGAAAAACTTTAATTTATTTTGGATAATTTTTCAGGAAGTTATTACAAAAGAAATTAACGTTGCGTTTTATTACCCTGCCTATACATTTATCACAGCCTACAATGCATACATACAAATGCACATACACACACATGCGCGCGCATACAGTCAACATGTTTATAATCCCTTTTGTATGAAATGGCTTCTATTTGATGCGGTGGGACCCTGTGGCCAATAAATAAATCATTATTGCTCCCCTCTTCTTGTCTTCCTTGTCTTCTCCTCCTCCTTGTCATCCTTCTTCTTCCTCTTCTTCTTCTTCTTCTTCTTCTTCTTCTTCTTCTTCTTCTTCTTCTTCTTCTCATTATTATTATTATTATTATTATTATTATTATTATTATTATTATTATTATTATTATTATTACTATTCATTTATTTATTGTTGCTATTATCGCAGCTGATGATGATTAACTTAGGCAGATCAATCAATTTAATTCAATTTTGTTATTACATGAAGAAGAAAAAGAGAGAACGGTGGGAGAGAGAGAGAGAGAGAGGAAAAAGCAAAATGAAATATCAATACATCCTTCCTGATTGGTCAAAGAGATATCTAACTTAACCAACAAACGAGTGACCTTTACTGTGTGAAAGCAACATAAAAAGTTTTGTCTCTTCAAGACAGCTATAATGTTTAAGAGATTATTCTAACACTCAGAACGTCTTGAAGACAATTGCAGTCAATTTTTATGGCAATTTTTCACTTTTACACAACAATTATCCCGACATTGAACGTTATATTCACCAACCGTACAATTTAAATGAAGTTCTATTAGTTGATGATGTTGCTAATATCATTGTTGCTGTCGATGCTGTTTTTGCTGTTGTCTTTGCTCCTAGTGCTGTTGCTACTGGTGCTGGCGGAGGGTTGCAGATGCAGTGGTAGTAATGGTGGTATTGGTGCTGGTGCTGGTGCTGGTGGTGATGACGGTGGTGATTGCGGTGAGGGTGGTATTGGTGGTTGTGGTGGTGGTGGTGGTGGCGGCGGTGATGTTGGTTGTAGTGGAGGTGGTAGTGATGGTGGTTGTAGTGGTGGTGGCAGTGGTGGTAGTGATGGTGGTGGTGGTAATGGTGGTGTTAGTTGTAGTGGTGGTAGTGTTTTTGTTGTCACTTTTGTTGTTGTTTTTGCTGTTGTTGTTGTGAAGGCGCATGGCTCAGTGATTAGAGCGTCGAGCTTACGATCGTGAGGTCGTGAGTTCAATTCCCGGACCGGGCTGCATGTTGTGTTCTTGAGCAAAACACTTTATTTCACGTTGCTCCAGTTCACTCAGCTGTAGAAATGAATTGCGACGTCACTGGTGCCAAGCTGTGTCGGCCTTTGCCTTTCCCTTGGATAACATTAATGGTGTGGAGAGGGGAGGCTGGTATGCATGGGCGATTGCTGGCCTTCCATAAAACAACCTTGCCCAAACTTGTGCCTCAGAGGGAAACTTTCTAGGTGCAACCCCATGGTCATTCATGACAGAAGGGGGTCTCCTCTGTTGTTGTTGTTGTTGCTGTTGTTGTTGTTGTTGTTGTTGTTGTTGTTGTTGTTGGTGGTGGTGGTGGTGGTGGTGGTGGTGGTTATGATGGTAGTGGTGGTGGTGGTAGTGGTTGTGGTGGTGGTGCTGGTTCTGCTGCTGCTGGAGCTGGTGCTGATGTTTGACCTGTTAGAAATGGTGCTTGACCTGTTACAAATAACAGCCAGCGCTCCATCAGATCACGCACTAATTTTACAACTAAGAACCCATTGGACACGGAGTCTCAGATAGATGGGAATATAAATATACATATATATATATATATATGAAACACCTTCCGGTTGGGTAGGAATTAACAACGGCGATAAATGAAGAAACACCGAATAATATGACAGTACTGGATTTGAACTCATGATCACTGATCAGTCAGTTATTGAAGTAGATGAATCCATTGTGTCATCTCTCCCCCACGCGTTTGTTTATTTAATTATCTCTCCATATTTATTCTTTATCTTTTACTTTTTCAGCCATTAGATTGCGGCCTTGCTGGAGCACTACCTCGAAGAATTGTAGTCGAACGAATCGACCCTAGTACTTAATTTTTTTGTTAGCTTTTTTGTCAGCCATTTTGTCTGACAAAATGGCTGATATTTAGCAAGGTGAGACACACATAAGAAGGAAGGAAACAAAGGACCACTGATGAGGTCACAGAAGTGTGACGAAAGAACTCTGGCCGAAATAAGATTAAGATTAATGTAATATAAAGCTGAAGCAAATTAACACCAAATATACAGTGCGTGTGTTTTTATTGGCTAAACTGGCAATATGACCATCCCCAAGTACAACAACATATATATATATACATATATATATATACATATATATAGGGAGTGTCAGTTTTTTGAGGACACCTCTTTCAAGAGCTCTAACTTCTAACTTATTTTTTAAACATTACTTTTCAGATAAGTAATGTCAGAGATCAGGTTGACTCAGCAAATTAAAAAAGCACGCTGTAATCGCTGCCTTAAAAGCACACTTTGTGATAATGAGATATCTCACTTCCTGAAAGTTGTCGTTACTTCGTTGTCAAATTTCGAAAGTAGCTGGAAGCTGCTGACGTGGATCCAACATCAGATGTTAAACGCAAAACGCATGCATATGATCCTAATACCATTAGAACACATAATTTTGTACAGAAAGTTCTGGAAATAATCAATGAAAACGCCAGAAAGTCAATTGCAGACATTGCAAAAGACCTTAATGCTTCAGAATACATCATGAGAAAAGTTGTGCATGAAAACATACGGTACACGTCGTGCGTGGTGCGTAGGAATCAGTTTATGTCGCATGTGACAAGAGAATCACACGATCCGTGTAAAACACTTACTAAACAAGTTGAAAACACCAAGAAGCTGGAATGCTTTGCTTTTTCTCCGAATGAGAAAAACTTCCATCAGGACCAAAAGCTAAACCGAAGGAACGACAGGTGTTTATGCCAAGACCCTAATGAGGTTCCAGCGGCCATGAATACTAAGTTGCCAGCAACTATAATGGTTCTGGGAGTCGTCAGCAACGAGGGAGATATCATACCTCCTCACATAACATTTTTTCACAGCGCTTTAAGAGTCAATGCCGCTGTCTACACAAGGGTGTTGGAGAATGTTGTGAGGCCCTGGATAGACAGAGTACGCGACCGAAGACCTTACATCATCCAACAATACTCTGCGCCTTCTCATAAGACTAGGACAACTCAAGCCTGGATGCGTGCCAATCTTCATGATCATGTACTCCTAGACACGTAGCCTCCTAACTCACCAGACTTCAATCCACTGGATTATTGCGTATGGTGCGTAGTCGAGAGAAAGGTCAATTATAACACCATAGAATCTCTCAAGCCCACATAACCAGCACTATCTAAAATTCACAAAGATCATCTAATTCGGGCATGTCGACGCTTTCGACCCCATATTGAAGCAGCCATTATAGCTAACGGTGGGTTCTTTGAATAGGTGTGTTTAAAGGATTCTCCAGATTATGTGTACCAAATTCTTTTCAAATACAGCTTTGCATCTTTTTCTAAATTTATACAAATGACATCAAAAGACATGACGCACTCTGTATATGTGCGACGTGCTTATTTCAGTTTCTATCTACCAAATCTACTCAAAATGTTTTGATTGGCCCGAGGCTATAATAGAAGTCACTTGCCCAAGGTGCCACGTATTGACACTGATCCCAGAACCATGTGGTTGGGAAGCAAACACCTTTAGTCGAGCAAATCGACTCCAGGACTTATTCTTTGTAAGCTTAGTACTTACTCTATCGGCTCTTTTTTCCGAACCGCTAAGTTACGGGAACGTAAACACACCACCATCGGTTTGTCAAGCGATGTTGGGGGTGGACAAACACAAACACACAAACATATACACACACATATATATATATATGTATACATATATACGACGGGCTTCTTTCAGTTTCCGTCTACCAAATCCACTCACAAGGCTTTGGTCGGCCCGAGGCTATAGTAGAAGACACTTGCCCAAGGTGCCACGCAGTGGAAATGAACCCGGAACCATGTGGTTGGTAAGCAAGCTACTTACCACGCAGCCACTCCTGCGCCTATTAGATGGTTTCTTTTTCTTTTTAAATATATGACGGAGATAAATGTGGTTGTTATATTTATATTGTCGAGGCAGCGCCCAGAGATACCTTCATCGTAGCTGAAACTACTATAGTTTCGTTCAACGAGAGAGAGAGAGAGAGAGTTTGGAACCCAAATCTTAGATAACCCACTACTTTGCCTACCACAGTTTGTATTTCCCGACTGCCTCCACTGTATCCGTCAGACTCATTAGCTTCTCAGAGCTACAAGAAGGGTTTGTTACAAATAGGGATGCCATAAGCTTACATCTATAAAAGCTATATAGCTTGTGCCTATATCTATTTTTGTTAAGAGAGGAACTATGTCATACCATAAACAGCTTAGACAGCACAGAAGTGTATTAAAGGTTTACGATGACGGCCCACCGACAACCAATGACAACAACTCTAGACATGCTGATGACACCGCTAGACCCACTGGCCATTTCTCCACACCAGTAAAACAGTATTCAGAGGTGGGGTATATTCTTTGATGGAGAGACGAGTTGTGAGGATTAAAAAAGTGACCGAACAGATTACAATGTTCAATAAAATTAAGATTATTTCTAACTTTTTAAACTTATCCTTCTTCATGGTGAAGGAAGAAGTATTATTATGCCAAAGACTTTCACTAATATCTTTCGGTAGGAGGGGTACTAGGAGGGGTACCTGCTGTTCTAGCCCTAATGATAGCTCTTGCATACACACACCTGGAAGTTCAGCCGTGATAATTCCGTTTTCCTTCTTGGTCTCATTATACCTAAAACTCCAATACTAAATGCGTTTTTTGCTTTTTCTTAAGACGATAACGTAGTGATTTGTCAGTAATATGGTTGCTTAATCCTTCTGTCGCTGGTATTGCTATTGTAGGCTATTAATGTTGTTGTTGTTGTCGTTGGTGGTGGGGGGGGCGATGATGATGATGATGATGATGATGATGATGGGCTGGTAGTGGTGATGGTGGGGTGGTCTTCCTGCTGTATTTCTTAGCCCTAGATCGTCTGTGATCGAGAAAACTTATAATCAAAGGCGTTCCAGCCATGACAATCCAATCTCTTTCCCTCTCTCTCTCTCTCTCACTCTCTCTCTCTCTCTCTCTCTCTCTCTCTCTCTCTCTCTCTCTCTCTCTGTCCTTATACCGCTGTTATTGTAAACAGCAACAGGTAAACCCTGACCTGTTTGGACAGATCTATAATCAATGAAATTCTAGCCGTCTGTTAGGGTCATGTAGGACTATATTATCCAATGTGTCCTTCCATCTTTAAAATGGATTAGTGTGATTTGAGAACTGGTATTTATTTTACCGATCAAGAAAAGATGAAAGACAAAGTCAACCTCGGCGGAATTTGAAGCCAGGACGTAAAGACGGACAAAATGCCGCTAAGCATTTTGCCCGACGTGCTAACGATTCTGCCAGCTCGCCGTCTTAGCTTTGGTATTAATATTGATGTGGTTGTGGTGATGATATTGATGATGTCAATGGTAATAATATTGTTCTTGTAGGTTGTGGTCGTGGTGATTTTTATTTTTTAGTCGCAGTTCGTTTCTGATTAAATGTGATCCAATCGCGACCATCCCTTCGTATTGAGACAGAGTGTATCTTGACCTACGTTATTTTACATTGTTCAGGCTTAACCTCAGATCACTGATCGATTAGATTTTTTTTATCAAAGGCGTTCCAGCCGTAACCCTTCCCATTTTAATGCATTAATCCTTGTATGATTATGGTTAGCAGAACACCTACTGAAAATTAACCAGAGTTCTTGTGATAAGCTAGAGCTATTATGCATAGTCGCCGGATTATATAGCAATAGGTGCAGGCGTAGCTGTGTAGTAAGAAGTTTGCTCCTAATCACATTCTTTCGGGTTCAGTTCTACTGCGCGGCACCATGGGCAAGAGTTTGTCTCGAGATTTCAGTTTTAATAATGAAAAAAAAAAAAACTATATTCTCTTTGTAGTCATATACATGTGTATGTGTGTTTGTGTTGAGTTTACATACCCGAGTTTACATACCCGGTGTTTGTTGGTTTACATACCCGAAAATTCGCGGTTCAGTAAAATAGACTGATACAATAAGTACCTGCCTTATAAATAAGCAATAGAGTCGATCTATTCGACTAAGATTATTCAATGTTGCGCTCCTGCATGGCCGTAATCCAGTAACTGAAAAGAGTACAAGAAAATAAAAACTGAAAAAGGGTGATATTCTACCAGATTTACCATCCACCCAATTCATATTGGACCTAAGCAGCGCTCATCAGTGGCTTCACATTGTTTAGGAGATGGATATCAATGAGAGGGCTACGGCTGTTGGTATTCGTGTGGTTGTTACTTCTTACTCCTTGATTTTATGAGCAAAAGCATTTAAGCTGTGACTGTTCCGTCGTTTGGCCTATAGATGACTACAGTCTCCAAATATAGTCTTTTGATTTGAAACGATACTCTTTTACTCTTTTACTTGTTTCAGTTATTTGACTGCGGCCATGCTGGAGCACCACCTTTAGTCGAGCAAATCGACTCCAGGACTTATTCTTTGTAAGCCTAGTACTTATTCCATCGGTCTCTTTTTTCCGAACCGCTAAGTTACGGGAACGTAAACACACCACCATCGGTTTGTCAAGCGATGTTGGGGGCGGGACAAACACAGACACACAAACATATACACTCACATACATATATATATAAATATATATACATACATAGATACGACGGGCTTCTTTCAGTTTCCGTCTACCAAATCCACTCACAAGGCTTTGGTCGGCCCGAGGCTATAGTAGAAGACACTTGCCCAAGGTGCCACGCAGTGGAAATGAACCCGGAACCATGTGGTTGGTAAGCAAGCTACTTACCACGCAGCCACTCCTGTGCCTATTAGATGTTTTTTTTTTTTTTTGTTTTGATATATGACGGAGATAAATGTGGTTGTTATATTTATATTGTCGAGGCAGCGCCCAGAGATACCTTTATCGTAGCTGAAACTACTATAGTTTCGTTCAACGAGAGAGAGAGAGAGAGAGAGTTTGGAACCCAAATCTTAGATAACCCACTACTTTGCCTACCACAGTTTGTATTTCCCGACTGCCTCCACTGTATCCGTCAGACTCATTAGCTTCTCAGAGCTACAAGAAGGGTTTGTTACAAATAGGGATGTCAGAAGCTTACATCTATAAAAGCTATCTCTGTCACAACGAGGGGTAATTCATGCAAAGCTGCTACGGTTATTTAGTTCCATTATATCAAAATCTTTACTATATTCATTAACAACATGATATCGGACGAAACTCATTAGACATTAAAATTCCTAATCTGTTCGCCGTTTTCTCCTTTATTCCATCTTTGTCCTCCCCACTCCCCTCTTTACATCGTTCATTCGTTCTGTTCTTATAAACTTTCTTTCTTTGTTCATCATTTACATCTATTTCACAATTTTAGCCATCTATTTCTAGTAAATATACTCACTAAGAGTTTTCGCCTAAAAGCATTTTTCTTCTTTTCTATTCTTTTCCTTTTTTTTATTTTTCGTTTTATTTATTTATTATTATTTTTTCGCTTATTTCGTATCCAATTTGAAAATCAAGACATATTAATGGCAGCTACTGAGCATTGGAGATGGAACATTGCAGTGAGCAACTCCACGCTCTTATTTCTTCCGAGAAATAAGGAAGTAAAACAAAGTACCATCATCGTCAACGAGGATGAGGACGACGACGACGACGACGATGACGACAACCACAACAACAATAACAACGAACAGCACAACAACAAGATTAACAACATCAATAACAATACCAACAGAATTGAAAATAAAAGCAGAGAAAAATAAAACATGTCTGTATTCTTAGAAGCAGAGAAGAGAAACCATTATAAACACATATGCACATATGCACGTCCATAAATCTCCCCATGCACACATGCATATAACACACATGCATATAACACACATGCAAAAACTAACATCGCAGAGATATATACAAACAACGTAAGTACACTCAGCTTTGTATGGCGTGTATAAGTATGTATATTTGCATACGGGTGTGTCAATATGTGTATGTGTATATGTGTATATGTAAATACATGTATATGTATATAGAAGTTTGCGTCGATGCAGTTACAGAAAAACATATATAAGAACATATCTATGCACGTGCGTGTGTGTGTGTATGTATATGCCTAGATATGTATGTATATGAACATATGTGAGTGTACCCCTGTATATGCAAACATATAAATATATAATAATTCTGTGCATGTGTCTACATATATTTATATAACTATATATATGCGCGTATATGTGCAATATGGAATTATATATGCATTTATATAAACGTGTGTGTGTGTGTGCGTGCGTGTGAGTGTGTGTGCATGTGAGTGTGTGTGTGTGTGTGTGTGTATGTGTGTGTGTGTGTGTATACAATATATATATATATACATACATATGTGCGCGTGCACATACACACAAATAAACGTGTATTTGTGTTCTGCCTGTATGTCTGTGTACGTCTGCGATTGCGCGAGTGTGTATGCGTGTGTGTGTGCATGTGTGCGTGTGTGTGTGTATGTGTGTGTGTGCGATTGCGCATGTGTATGTACATGTGTGTGTCTCTGTGATTGTGTGTGTATGTGTGTGTGTGTGTGTGTGTGTGTGTGTGTGTGTGTGTGTGTGTGTGCGCGTGTGTATTTGCGTATTAAATAGCTCTTGTGGTAACCAAGATTGAAATCCAATACGTGAAATATTGTGCAGCAAGCTTTTACATATGTGCATGCTTAACTCCTTACTTATGAACACAACACATACACACACACACACACACACACACATAATTGTTTGGAATAAATAATCATAAACATAAATTACACAACTATATGCATATATATATATATATATATATATATATATATAGAGAGAGAGAGAGAGAGAGAGAGAGAGAGAGAAAGAGAGGGAAAGAGAGAGAAAGAGAGAGCCATGTAAGTCAACGAAATATATATATATCTACATATGCATGGTAATATATACAAATATACAATTATTTATGAAGAAGTCTGCATCCATCTGTATCTGTCTGCTCATTATACATACATGCATACATATTTATATAATATGTATATATAATGTTGGCATGTACTGTATATATATATATATATATATATATATATATATATATATATACATATACATATATACATATATATATATATATATATATATATATATATATATATATATATATATATATATATATATATATATATATATATATATATATATATATATGTATATACATATATATATATATATATATATATATATAGAGAGAGAGAGAGAGAGAGAGAGAGAGAGAAAGAGAAAGAGAGAGAAAAAGAGAGAGAGAGAGACATATATGTATTGTATTTTATGCTATTATAAATCTATATATGCGTATATATATTTAACATTTGGAGTAGGTAGAAACAGAGAAGGTCGAAGACAGATTTCCCATTTCCCTCAAGAAATTAAAGATTCAAAAGGGTTGTAATGGAATATTTCTCGCTTTTCACAAATTGCCTTTAGGTTCTCTCAAGAATTGTTTCCCCACCAGTAATGGCAGGAATCAACCACTTCTGGCACCAAATTGATATTACTTTAGAATATGGAGATATGAGGAAAAGACTTTGAATGAAACGTTAACGTCTACTCTTTAATTTCTATGATATAAAATGTAGATTTGCGTATGTGTACATGCAATATGTATACGTAATGTATGCATTGTAAATTCATGCAGTCATATTGACATGATCTGCATTTTTAAGTTGGATCTATCCTACAAGTAAAACGAGATGTAAATCTCTGCTGCGATTGATATCAATCCAGTATATAACATACAAGTTTCTTAAATATAACAGCTCTTCTGTCACATTTCTCGACTATTCAAACCAGTACCAATAGGGGAGGTAACTGAGGCAATAGGGACCCTATTGAGAAACAAAATAAAATACTCATGCATCATGAGTATTTTATAACGGATGTTGTTATACATCGCTTGCCTCAATGCGCTTCGCATCGATTTAGCTCTCGAACGTAGCCTCACCTGATCGGGAAGCTAGCCCGTTACTAGGATCGATATAATCGACCTACTCCTCCCCAGAAAAGTCAATGCTCTACTTCAAATCATGCCAGTAAACAATTGAAAGACACATTCTAACTGGAGAAGAGAGTAATCAACGACAGGTAACTTCCCGAGATGTTTTCTGTCCTTTAGGTGCAGTGAAAATACGTATAATTAAAGTAATTTCACCTATCAATTACACAACGAAGCGTCTGAAGTAGATTTTAATTAAGAATAAAACCAATAAGACGATAGACTAATATCATATCCACTCAGCTATATAACAGCTTCATCATAAGAACGGTACTTAGCTCTGGGTCGCTTGCCTTCAATTTGTTGTTGTTGTTGTTTGTGTTTAGCCCAGGGTAAAACCCTAATTGAGCAGACCTATGTTGAAAAGCCTTCCTGTCTTGATAATGAAGCCATATTCTCTCAAGCATAGTGTATATTACATAATCTATGTCCTTTCTTAACTTAAGACAATGAAGTGTTTGATTAGAGTAATAGTTGGCTGCGTTTTCTAGCATACCACACGACTCTGTATCTCAACTAGTTTTTTTCGTTAGGAAGGATGATTATCGCAGAATTTTTCTAAAGGGATTTCAGCTATGCTGAAGCGATAAAATTTTAAGATAATTAAAATAACGAGACGGGTTACCTTACACGCTTGATTAAACACGCCACTTAATTAATGGAAAACCTGAGCCACGGATCTAAAGGCGAGGCTGATTGAACAAACTGATTGAACAAACTGGTCATTCTCATAGAGCAAGCAGGTCATTCTGCTCAGTGGCTCAGGAGTATTATAACTACACACTGACATATCACTCGTTAAAGTTATAGTGCTCCCCCTATTTTAGATCTACAGGTATGGCTAAGGATCAACAACTTAGCCTTGCAACGATCTGGTTTTGGATTCAATCCCATTGCATGGTGCCTTCGACTAGTGTCTACTACTCTGGCCCCGCCAACGCTTCATAAATGAAGTTTGGGAGACGTGAATCGTGTGGATACATGTTGGAGGAATTACTCTTGTTCTTGGAGTGAGGGTGGATTTAAGTTACCCGGTTTAACACTACTACCGGGCCTGGAAATGACTTTAATGAAATCTATTATGTTGCAAGCTTTGGGCCAGGTCCTTAACTAGGGGATAACTTCCTTTCTTGCTTTAAAGGCCCTAAAAATAGTTCTGACGTGACTCTTCCTTTTCTAGCTACACCATTTAAAAATATATAAAAAATGACCGCTGATCCCTATATCTATCCACTCTACGGTACTCAATACGGCTACAATGTGAATTAAACTAACGACTTTACTGTGCTGACTCTGGGCAAAGAAAGAAATAAAAGATCCAGTAAGACAGCCCCTTCGCGGCTGTCCGAACAGCTAGAAATAGCATTCCATTCTACCTCAAATTTTACTCGAGCGCCTTTGGAAAAAGGAAAGATTCCTTGAATAATGTAGTATTCCCGAAAACAATATTTACTCAACCACGGCTGATCTGGGACTAAGCATCATCTTCCTCCTCCTCCTCCTCCTCCTCCTCCTCCTCCTCATTATCATCATCATCATCATCATCGTTGTTGTCGTCGTCGTCATCATCATCATCAAGATTGTCATTAACCCACCTTGACAAGCCTTAACACCAACACCACCACTACCACCACCATTATCGTTATTATCAATAACATTGTTCAGTTCATTTGAAGCTCCATTTCCAGTTTCTGACAGGTATTTATTTATTTATTTATTTGTTGATCAATTTGAATCTGGTTCTGGCTAAAAACCGTTCATCGTGCGTGATACACAATCCGAGCTGCTCTGGGAACTAAATTACAGCAAATTCATTAATACCAACATCAAGGTTACTCTCTATGTAATCGCTCGGCATTTCATAAATCACACAATACCGTCTTTAAAAATAAATAGGATTCACTTGATAGAATAGTCTAGACACACTATGTCTCAAGTATAGAGTGAGTGGAACGACTAAAACAATGAAGAAATAAACTGGAATGCGTAGAAACTCATGAAGATCTTAGAGCTTTCTCTCCCTCTCACTAAAATAATGTAACGCTACTCTGTTACAAGATGCACTTTAATCTGAACCACAATTCAAAGATTCATTGCTGATCCGATGTTTGTATTCAAGCGGTGAACTTTTTTTACCACTCGGAAGAAAAAATGGTTTCAAATTTTAGCACAGTGCCAGCAGTTTTGGGGGCGAGCGCAAGTCGATTACATCAACCCAGTGTTAAACTGGTATTTAATTTTAAAGACCACGAAAAGATTAAAGGTAACGCTGACCTCGATGGAAATTGAACTCAAAACGTAAAGCGCCAGAGGAAATGCAGGCAAGCATTTTGCGCGATGCACTAACGATTCTGTCACTTCGCCGCATTACTCGTAAGTAAGAATACCATTTTTATTTCCATCAGGAAACACAAATCAATATTATCTTCAATGGTAAAAATATTTAATGTCTACCGTATAATTCTATATTATTTAATCTTAAAGAGAAGCCTTCAGTTGCGCAATCTTGTGTCAGTCGTCCTGACACGATAGAAGACAACGTGTATGTATATGAGCGTGCATGCGTGTTATTTCTTTACTGCCCACAAGGGGCTACACACAGAGGGGACAAACAAGGACAGACAAACGGATTGAGTCGATTATATCGATCCCAGTTACGCACTGGTACTTATTTAGTCAACCCCGAAAGGATGAAAGGCAAAGTCGACCTCAGCGGAATTTGAACTCAGAACATAGCGGCAGACGAAATACCACTAAGCATTTCGCCCGGCGTGCTAACGTTTCTGTCAGCTTGCCGCCTTATGTGTGTATGTGTGTACCATATCCATTTTTATTGTACATACAAATATTCGAGAATGACTGATGCCAAGGGCCCTTAAGGGATTATGAAAGATGATGAAGACCAACCAGTCGCTCAAGTCTGTAGGAGAGAAAGGGCACGAAACATTGAAATTTCCTTCGGTTTATCATACCTATTAATTGTGGTGCCCTTATGCCTCAAATGGCTACCCAGAACCTTTGCCACGTCACTGAACAACAGAAAAGACTGAACACTGAATAATTCCAATCATATTCAATTTCAAATTAAACATTTTCTCATATTCCACAAAACTTTTCGGAAGTGTAAAAATAATTGCACAGAAATATAATTTTTCAAATACAAATTAAATTGTTAGTATACTCCATTCTTTTCCGGTCACTTTCTACTTCGTCTTCATTTTCTTCTCCCCCCCCCACCTCTCTCTCTCTCTCTCTCTCTCTCTTTCTGTCTCTCTCTCCTCTCTTCCGTCTCCATACTGCTTCTCCACCAGTTCCTACTTTTGTCTTTACTGTATTGAATTTTGTCTGTTTTTCTTTTTAATGCCTAGTTTTTGGTTATCTAGCATTGTAAATGATAACAAATGGCTAATGAAAATGAATTCATAAACATTTTATTTTTTCTAAGAAGACAAAATTAATTGTGATTCATGATGTTACAATAATAAAGGCTTCAATTAATGAGGATTTATTTTGGCAGGAGGATTTATTACCAAAGAAGCAAAATACAACCTCTTAGAAACGAGAGAAAAAGAGGATTATGTTCTTGTAGGAGGAGCTGAATGTTTCGGCAGAATGGTCGGTGATTCGAACCCAACCGCTGGAGCTTCATTGTTTTTCTCTCCCCTAACCCCATAATAAAATATAACAAAAAAAACTATTGAAATCTACTAATATAGAGAGATCCTCTTGAAGTGATTGCTATGTTTAGACCCATACCGGCCCTGACTGAGCAGACTTATAGTCAAAAGTGCTCCATTAATGACCATCTCATAATATTTTTTATATTCAAGACTACACAATGTAAGAATGAGGTGTGATTTGAGTGACTTGGCAGATAATTGTAAAGGATCAAACGAACACAAAGAGTCACTGAATGTAAATAACGAAGGAAGTTTCTATATAACTGTTCGATCTAGTAGAAAAAACAGTTAAATCTTACTCAAATTACACTTATATATGAAAGTACGTGGTCCTGTGTGGAGGCGCGTGGCCTAGCGGTCAGGGTGTCAGCACCATGATCGTAAGATTGTGGTTTCGATTCCTGAACCGGGCGACGTGTTGTGTTCTTGAGCAAAACACTTCATTTCACGTTGCTCCAGTCCGTTCAGCTGGCAAAAAGGAGTAACGCTGCGATGGACTGACGTCCCGCCCAGCTGGGGAACACATATGCCATTGAAACCGGGAAACCGGGCCCATGAGCCTGGCTAGGCTTTAAAAGGGCGCATAAATAAAATAATGTGGTCCTGTATTTCGGGTGTTGTACTCTTGGATAGAAAAGTCGCAGTTTCAATTTCCTGGAGGTCTGTTGTATCCTTAAGCTAAGCATTCTATTTCATGTTGCTCCATTCAACGAATTGAAAGGGAGTACCATCAGCTGAGAGTGGAGTAAACGTGTGACAAACAAACTGTCCATAGGTCGGGAGTCTTGTACTTTCAGTAGCTTAACGCTTCAGAAACCGAATAATTTAACTTCCAGCTTTTGACAAATCACACCCTCGTTTAAAAAGAAGACGTAGGAGTGACTGTGTGGTAAGTAGCTTGCTTACCAACCACATGGTTCCGGGTTCAGTCCCACTGCGTGGCACCTTGGGCAAGTGTCTTCTACTATACCCTCGACCAAAGCCTTCTGAGTGGATTTGGTAGGCGGAAACTGAAAGAAGCCTATCATATATATATATATATATATATATATATATATATTTGTGTCTCTGTTTGCCCTCCCCCCATCACCTGACAACCGATGCTGGTGTGTTTATGTCCCCGTAACTTAACGGTTCGGCAAAAGAGACCGATAGAATAAGTACTAGGCTTACAAAGAATAAGTCCTGGGTTCGATTTGTTTGACTAAAGGCGATGGTCCAGCATGGCCGCAGTCAAATGACTGAAACGAATAAAAGAACAAAAAGAAAAAGAAAATATGATACAATTTAATCCTAAATACAATTAATAAGACAGCGTGGTTGCGGCTGAAACGTCCTTCGCCATAGGTCTCTTCGAGCTGACCTACGCTAAACCACAAAATGTAACTGCGTTAAGGTGGGTTTCCTGTAACTCAGTAAAAATCAGACGTTTAGAAGTTTTAAAAAAAGCAACGAGAAACGATTAATGTGGTCGCTCTTAGACCTGTTTAGCTTCCTTAAATTAGCAGTTAAATTTCACTAAATTAGCAGTTAAATTTCTCTAAATTCACGCCCTGTTATTATTTAAAAAGTAAAAGAAAAAGCAATACACTGCACAATGAAGAAAGCGGTGATTTGGCGTTGGTATCTTGATTGGAAAGTCTTTCACCTAAAATCAACTGGATCAACTCTGACCTCGAGATAAAGGATAAGAGGAAAGACAAAAAAAAAAACAGCAGCAGCACAGAAAGTAACAATATTCTTTCTACTCTACGCACAAGGCCCGAAATTTGTGGGGAGAGGGCAGTCGATTAGATCGACCCCAGTACGCAACTGGTATTTAATTTATCGACCCGAAAGGCAAAATCGATCTCGGCGGAATTTGAACTCAGACGAAATATCGCTAAGCATTTCGCCTGGCATGCTAACGTTTCTTATTTCTTTACTGCCCACAAGGGGCTACATGCAGAGGGGACAAACAAGGACAGACAAACGGATTAAGTTGATTATACCGACTCCAGTGCGTAACTGGTACTTATTTAATCGACCCCGAAAGGATGAAAGGAAAATCGACCTCAGCGGAATTTGAACTCAAAACGTAGCGGCAGACAAAATACCGCTAAGCATTTCGCCCGGCGTGCTAACGTTTCTGCAAGCTCGCTGCCTTACAGAAAGTAACTATATTAACACAAGAGGTAGCCAGTGGTTCTCAACCATTTTTTCATCTATGGACCCTTTTGGTTACTATTTTATTCCGACGGACCCCCACAGCCATTCGATGTTTAAAAACTAGTTCTATAGATACTTCTTTCAAAATTCGTATTTTGTTTATCACACATTCACTTGTGTATGCTGAACTATGTAAATCGTCAGAGAATGAAACCTAGCTATTTCTTACAATAAGAACAACTAAA
>NC_142943.1:15074823-15082323 GCF_046866305.1 Octopus bimaculoides
CAGGCGTTTCGAAGAGTAGGGCAGGACGCATCGTTAAAATGGCTCTTCCTACGGACCACAAATTAAACTTGTAACATGGAGGAATGTAGTGGCGGACAGAAAACAAGACAGGAAAACAAACGGAAAAGAAAACAAGACAGGAAAGCAAACTATATATATATATATATATATATATATATATATATATATATATATATATATATATTATATGAAATAGGCATAAATAATGATGGATTTTATACATTTAGTTGAGCGTTATAGGCTCACAGCTGTTTCATATCTGAATTTTGGGTGCTTTCATGGTTCAATTTAATTAGTCGATTGAGTTACGATTGAAACTGTAGTGAACCGTTGTTGTAGGACTATCTTTGTCAAAATCGACTGCCAATGGGAAAGAAAAGAAAAGAAAAGAAAGCAAGTGGAAGGGATGTAATCAGTGTAGCATTTATACAGAAGTAGGTGTCCTGTCTCTAGCCATCAGCCTTAAGCTATTGTTCACTATCATCATGTTTCAATAGTATTAACAACCTGTATGCAAATTTGATACCGAGCAACTTCGTTAGGGTTAGTGGCTGGTTTTATGGTGGTTGCTACAATATTTTGGGAGGTGTTTGTACATGTGCTCTCTTGCGATGTGTGAGCACTATTGACATCTTATATAGAAATTTGCTACCCAACGACTTCGTTAGGATCAGTGGCAGGCTTTTGGCAATTACTACTATATTTTGGACGCTATGCCAGGCAAGGTGTTTGGTTTATTTGTAGTAGGAGCGGGTGTAGGAATAGAAAGGAATAACCGCTCGTTTAAACCCGTCGGTGATTTCGATGCCTCTTAAACCGTTTAACATGGATTTGATTTGCTAGAAAAAGATTCGTATTAGAACACAGCTAGAATATTTCTAATCATACTAAATAATTATTTTAAATATGAAGTATCAAAATCTATCTAATTAGCTACGGAAATTCTAATAAGTACAGGACATTTAACAGTAACAGTTAGAGCAAGTAATCAGTGATTATAAATAATTAAATGAATGAATTATATGTAAAGTCACAATAATGCTAAGTCTACATAAGTTCTTAAATATATGACTAGGTGTCATTCTTACGGCTGTAATGGTGAGCTAAGCTATGATTAATGAGGAGGTTGGTAAACTACATAGGTGCAAAGTGGAGAAGATGAACCAAAGCAGCAGAAAATAAGCATAAAACCAAAGTTTTGTTTTGTTTTTAATTTTGTGAATTTTTTCTTTTGTAGACTTAATCGATTGCAGGTTTAACATAAGCACCTACCTTCAGTGCCTTCAGTGGAATCTCCTCTGTTGTAAAAGCATTCCAAGCAGGTCTTCTGTCAGAAAATACGCCTTCCCCTCTTGTCTTGGAAAATGGGGGGTGGGTTTTGTCCTCCAATATTTATTCATTTGTAAGAGAATGCTAGACTGTGTACGAGTGTAGAAAGATTTACACCTTCTAATATGAATCTTTTTCTATGTAATCAAGTTCAGTTTGATCAGTTTAAGAGGTTCCGAAAGCACCGATGATTTTAAATGAGTGGTTTTCCTATCTGTTCCTGCAACCACTCTTACTAGAAATAATCCAGGTTTTATCCGTTAACTCTCCTCCTCTCACATTACTTATTTTCCCTCCACTTCATGCTTGCCATCTTCTCCCCCACGGCTATTAATTTGCACGACATTAAAACTATCGGTGAAGTTGTCAGTGCTGATAGAAAGTAGATATGTATTATCCTGTAGAGCTGAAGAAATCTGTTATTGAAAGAAGCTATACACAAGACAAGTCTACAGCGGTGATGAAGCCAGGTTTATCAGGAAACAAATGTCTTGTAAGTTTTTTTTTATTTCTAGTGAAATCAGCATTAGTCTCTAAGGTTTCTAACATTCTTCTGATGCTTCTTTTGGAAGAAAATATTACTTAGTATTGTGAAATTAAAGCTTCAACCTGTGTATTACTCCGAAAATTTGAGGTTTTTCAAGTTTAATCTACCTGTGATTTGGTGTTTAAATGATAAGTCATGGATGACTACGGACATTTTCTTAGACTGGTTTACAACCTTTCTATGCTCCGCTACTGAAAGCTACAGTTTCATGCGTAACGTTTCCAAGAAAGCATTGAACTTTTTAGACAATACACCAAATGACCCAATGAACTTAAAAGTATTTCTGATAGTGGGATATATTTCTAAGAACATAATCCTTTGCTCCAGTAATGAATCAAGCTGTGATAGATCAATTCAAGGTCTATTATCATAGAAAAACTTTCAAATAGCTCATAAAAATACTTGATAGGGAAAGTGGATACGTCTACTGCTAAAGACTTCCGGGGGAAATTCAACACTGTGGATGTTGTGGATAACGTAACTAGTCATGGGCTATGAATAGGGTTTAGAAAATCTAAGTTTTCCAAGAGAACATCAAGTTCAGCAAGATAAATATTGTAATACTGGTGTTGGTAAATGATGTAGCGTTTTAAGAAGTCGGCGATGTGTTTGAGTTACTAGAAACCCAGAGAAAAAGTGTCTCTAAAAGTGATTCATTGGAACAAGAGCGAGCGACAGGGCAATAAGGGGATATAGCTCTAACCAGGAGCGTATAAATGCATATAAATGTATACCCAAAGCAGTGCTCCAGCATGGTCGCAGTCAAATGACTGAAACAATCAAATGAATAAAAGGATAAAATACATACAAATACATACATACATGCTTACGTATGAACGTATCAGATAAAACAGAACCTACAGAGACTGGTAGTGGTCATCGTCGTCAAGACTTGTATTGTTTGAAATAGTGACTGAAAGACTAAAGTAGTAATACCGAGGGAAGTGGGGTTTCCAACATTTTGGACAGTTCTCCGAGTTGAGATGACAGCGGAAAAAAATGAAGTACTGGGGAATTTTACACCTGCTATATTTGGCGTCTGCTGCCTCTCTTCGCCCTCAAGAAAGGTAGAAACCTGAACAGTCTCTTAGATAACTGCAAATGATAAAGAAAAGCAAAACCTGTAAATGCGTACGTAGAGGGGAAGTAATGTCAGAAAAAAACAAGGTGCGAATGGCAGAAGGAAAGAATAATAAAACTGGAAGAGAAGACGGCAAGGATGAAGTGGTGGGTAAGCAATCTTAATGTAAGAGGAGGAGAGTTAAAGGATAAAACCTGGATTGTTGTATTAGGAGGGGGTGTAGGAATAGAAGGGAAACGCCTCTCATTTAAACCTGTCGGTGTATTCGTTCTGAGTTTGATATGAAATATTCATCCTTCCGTTTTCTTGGGTGTGCGTATCCATGATATAAAGAGATACTGGGCACTGATAAGCTATTGGCAAAGCAACGGTTTAGTTCATTAATATAGCAGGAACTGAATAGTTTGCGGATGTTTTAATAAGGTTGATAATAGTTTTGTGTAGTACAGTGACTTAGTTCAGGTGATGGTAGACGGAGAGATTTTGTATCTCCTGTGAGAGCTTTCAGATGTGACTGGTTGTGTATGGCCGGTATCTATTGAGCTTCAAAGAGATTATTCAGCTTTCTACCCTTCTTGATGGCGAAGAGAGGCGGAGAGGCGTCAGCGAGAAAGATTTGGAAGCTACTGAAAGGTTTCAACTTTAATGGAAGAAGGGAAGGTGAAGAATAGGGTTTGTTGATATACATAAGTAGGGTAGGGGAGTGGTGATTCGTGTATGTACGGCAGAGTTCAGGGTCCATATCTTTCTGAGGATAACTTCTATTTGAATCAATGCTGTAGAGTCGACGAAGACAGAGGAATTTGGTCATGTGTTTACAAGAGCTGACTTTTTCATCCTTAGTATTAACCAGATTTCCATTCATTCTCATTCCAAACACAACCTACAAATTTTATTATTATATCTGTAAGCGGGGGTTGTACATCCACAAAATTTATTTTCTAGTTATATACAGCATATATGCTGCATACAACTAGAAAATAAATATGTACAAGTCTCCATACTCTTTATTATCATTAATCCTAATGTATACACCAGGGGATATTTACAGCGTTGCGTAGGACACACGGAATTACACAACGGAAGAATTCACGGAGTGACTAATAAATAATTTTAGACACAGACACAGGATATTGACCGATGCGGTTAGCCGGCATCTGGAACCCAACTGAGAGCGAACACGATATCCGCCCGGATGACATATCCCTCCAAACTCGTGTGTGTGTGTGTGCGCGCTTATATATATATGTGTGTATATATATCTATGTGTGTATATATCTACATATATATATATGTGTGTGTTTATATATATACATATATATGTTTATATATGCATATATATGTATATATATATGTTTATATACATATGTTTATATTTATATATATATATATATAAACATATATATATATATATATATATATATATATATATATATATATATATATATATATATATATATATATATATATATATATAAACATATATATATATATGAGGGAAAGAAGTGTATTCCCATGCAGAAAAAAATATAAGAGAATTTGTTCTGTGGTTTAAAAATACACTTGAATCTCAAAGCGTGCAGTCGTTTTTAAATTTTGAAATAGATTTATTCAAATACCAACTCAGCTTCGACATTTTTTTGCTTCTCAATGGTAAAAATAAATAAATAAAAGGATTTAGTAGAGTTTCAAGTTTCAAGGTAAAATTCCAAAAAAACATGTTTAAACGATCAAACGTTCAAATGTTCCCAGAAATTTCAATGAGTTTCACAGATAGACAGTAATATAAGCTTCAATGTTCGATGAAGATCATAATAAATATACATGATTGAAAGTTAAGTCATATTGAATTTTCTCTTCAAAAACAGGAGAAAGAGAAAAAAGATGGAGAGACAGGAAAAAAGGCTTTTTTTTTTACAAATTATGACACTGAAGTGGAATCCAGTTCGGAGTTTGGCGGAGATTTCACATGAAGGCACACACGCACACACGCACACACACACGCACACAATACACAAGCATATCTATTTATACACGTACACACATACACACGCACACACACGCACAAACACGTACATATACACATACTCACACACACACACTCATACACTCACACATTCATACACACACACACACACGCAAGAAAAACTAAGAGTGTGTATGGATATATATACCATACGTATAATTAGTTTTTCGTGTGTGTTCATTGCATAGATAGATATGCCTGTGTGTGAGAGAGAAAGCATGTGTGTATGTCGGTGTGTGTGTGTGTGTGTGTGTTTACAATGCTACTGTCCTCGAACTGGACCCCACTGCGAAGTCCCAAAGTTCCCACTCTCTCCATCTTAGAGTCTCTATTTACATAGAGACACATATGTATATTTATAACCTCTCTCTCTCTCTTTATATATATATATATATACATACATATATATATATATTCATACATATATACATACATACATACACGCATATTTATATATATGTATATATTCGTAGACATATGTGTGTGTATGTATGTGTGCGTAAGTATGTGTATATATATATATATATATATATATATATATATATATATATATGTATATATATATATATGTATATATGTATGTATGTATATATGTATGTATATATTATATACAGCATATGCTGTATATAACTATAAAATTAATTTTGTGGATGTACAAGTCTCCATACTCCTTATTATTATTAATCCTAATGTTATACTCCAGGGAACCTTTACAGTGTTGCGTAGGACACACGCAATTACCCAACGGAAGAATTCACGGATTGACTAATAAATACTTTCAGACAGACATTGGATACTGACCGTTGCGGTTAGCCAGTATTTGGAACCCAACTGAGAGCTAATACGATATCCGCCCGGATGATATATCCCTCCAAACTCTGCTTCTAAACTATAACCAACAAAATACAATGAAAAATTTTGCATCCTTAATACTTCTACATGGAAAAGGCCTAACAGAAAAAGGAACAGACTACATCACGAACTTCAAATGTAAACCTAGACTTTTTTACGGCCTACCTAAACTACACAAGAACAAGATAGTTAACGAAGCCTACAAACAATCACCAGGCAAATACATAAACATCCAAGCGCCAAAAGACTAAACTTTAAGGCCCATTATAGCCTGTGAAACCCACCGCCTAAGCAATTTTCTAGACATCCTACTGAAACCCTTGCTGAAATACATCAAATGTTTCATTAGAGACGATTTAGACAAGCTACAACACCTTCCAAAAACAATTAATGAAGAGGCATTATTGGTTTCCTTCGATGTTATCAATCTTTACACCGACATCCCACATGACTATGGAATTAAAAGCAATCAAATTCTGGTTGGAAAAATACCCCGATGTACTCCCGGAACGCATAAATCAGATCTTTATAACTGAATCTTTAAACTTTATACTTCAGAACAATTATTTCCTATTTGATGACATATACTATCGTCAAAAATGCGGAATTGCGATGGGAACAAAAGCAGTCCCTGTTCTTGCGAACCGGATAATGGGTTATTTTGAATTCACCATATATGAAGTGTCACTTCAAAAATATGGTTATCCATTTCACCATTACATGAGAGAAAGCTGGAAAAGATACCTGGATGACTGTTTTATCATTTAGAAGGAGAGAAACGTTTGGACTTCAAATCAATACTAAATTATATAAATAGTAACATACAATTCACAATGGAATATAGCAAAGAACAGCTCCCAGTTTTGGATATTATGATAAAAAAAAAGTCAACAACCAAATTATAACTGATATCTATCATAAACCAACAGACTCGATACAATATCTCCTCTTTAGCTCATGCCACCTGAAACATATCAAAATAAATATCACCTTTAATTTGGCAAAAAGGATATGCACAACAGTGTCTGATGGAACTACTCGGGACCTTCGTCTTCAAGACCTCAAAACAACACTTACTGAAAGACAATATCCACCCTCACTTATAGACGAGGGAATTAAACGTGCCAAAAAATTAGACATAAAAACGCTAAGAACAACAAAACATAACACCACAACTCATCTCAAAACACTACTATTTATATCAACACACAACCCTAGAAACAGTGAGGCATTCAACACTATTGCGCAAAATCTCCCTTTACTAAATAGAGATCCAAAAATGAACGACATCCTAAAAACGCACAAACTCATCAAATGCAAAAAGCAACACAAATTGCTAAAGAGACTGCTAAAAAATGCGAAGCTTTGCAAGACAACCACGAAACCGACGGTTAAAAAATGTGGACGCACAAACTGTAGAACATGCCCCAACCTACTTGAAGGTTCGGATTTCCTTTTCAAACAAGGAGAGAGGTTCACAATTAAAATCAACTTCACTTTGCCTCCTCTGAAAACCTAATTTATGTAATAACCTGTTCGGGTTGTGGACATCACTATACTGGACAGACGTGTATGACACTGAGACGGAGAACCACTCTACATAAAGAGCAGATCCAGTTCCCCGCAATACAGTTAAATTCCTTT
>NC_142943.1:15084823-15099823 GCF_046866305.1 Octopus bimaculoides
GGATTTCCACTTATTCAGGTCTCTGAAGAAAAGTCTTAATGGTAAAAATTTCAATTCCTTGGATGACGTAAAAAGATACCTTGATGAATTCTTTGCCATGAAACCACCTCATTTCTGGCAAGAGTTAAAGAAAAGATGGAGACGCATTGTGCAACAAAATGGTTCATATTTGGTTGATTAAAAATGTAATGGCATGTATTTATTAACCATTTTCTTTCCTTTAAAAATCGGCACGAACTTTCCGGACAACCCAATATATATATATATATATATATATATATATATATATATATATATATATATATATATATATATATATACATACATACATAGATATATACATATATATACATATACATACATATATATATATATATATATATATATATATATATATATACATACATATATATACATATACATACATACATATATATATATATATATATATATATATATATATATATATATATATATATATATATATATATATATATATATATATATATATATATCGTAACATATATTTGCCAACTAAGTGTGGCGTCTTATACAGGACAGTGCTACTGTTGTTTATAGCCCAGGAAGACATCACGTGTATGTGTGTGTTGTGTGTGTGTGTGTGTGTGTGTGTGTGTGTGTGTGCGTGCGTGCGTGCGTGCGTGCGTGCGTGCGTGCGTGCATGCGTGCATGCGTGCGTGTGTGATGGATTGTCTCGTCGCGAACGACAAATTAGGGTTCAGTAATATATATATATATATATATATATGTATATATATACATAAGTAAATCGAGGTTTTTCGATATGAATATGACCACATATATTTTTTTATATGCATGTGCGGGTATTTACGTGTGCAGGTGTATGTATTGGTTGTGGAACACCCTTATATAAACGTAGGTAAAATACCAATATAAACATAGGTAAAATACAAAAAAGATATCTTATCACACCAAGCGGATCTAACTTGTTTGGTTGCCAGCATATCAAAAATTAAAGTTTATCGAAAATTTTGGAATTTGGCACAAGTTGAATTGCTGGTGTTATTTCACTTTTTCCAGAAAAATGTTTTTAAAAAGTTATAGAGGTTTAAAGTTTGATTATTTTCATCCAGCCAGGAAACAGTATATGGAAGCTGTCATTTTGTGCGTGACTGCACATTTTGTCGTAAACATCCGAAAAATAGCACGTGTTGTCAAGAAAGAATAAGCAACACATATTTTATAGTTTTAAGCATTGCGATATCACGAACTTTACCAAAGACCGTTATTTAGCTGTTATTTTTAGCACACCTCACAACCACCTCAATGACAAAAAGAAATGAGCAAACAACATATATTTTGTAGTTTCAAGCATTCAGCATGCATTTAATGCAAATGCGATAACACGTTACATGCAATAAACACATTACAATTTTTCCCATGATTTCAATACAGTTTTAACAGAAAGATTTGGAAGAATTAGATGAAAATTCTCCGGTAATTTTCTTTCATGTAAATAAATGTTTATGTTAATTTTAAAATTTGTCAGTAAAATCTTATAAAATGTTCAAAAAGATGTACATTTTTATGTTATATATGAAAATAAAAGAGTGGACAAGCATTTAAGCATGCAATAAGCAACACATTTACAAAATATTTTAAAACTTAAAAACGAAAGTTAGAAATACATTCAATCAATTTCTTAAACAAAACACAATTTTCGTATTTTCTGCGTCGCAAATTCAGAGATATGAATCTACCATAGAACGGTGAGTGCCATAGCATCGTTTATTACCTCGCTTCACAGAGGCCCACGCACTCTCCACTTACTGAGTGTGGGTACCATCTTTCGGGTTGACAATCCCAACGCTGTGGCTCACTGTTCTATACTCAAATTGTAACGATCAATTTCAGGACTGTGAGAGTACGCCCTCCACTTATGGTTCCTGGAAGAATCAAGAGACGTATGCATTCTTCCAGTGTGTCACGATTCCGTCTTGGCACCGCATACAGAAAAACTTGTCTGGTCTCGCGACACACTCCTCCGAAAATTCAATGCTGAGGTAGGACTCTTCTTCGGTTGTACTTCCGTCTTGAGAAGACTATTACATCGTTCTCAACAATTTTTCCAGGACCACCAACTTGAATTGGATGACGGAGCAAGTCCTCCGCACGTATTTCTCTAACATTGTTGTTATAATCAATGGCTGTGCTACGGCTCATCCCCAGTTCTTGAATACAAAACCTGACTGAAGTCAATTCCTTAACCCATGAGTAAAGGAAGAGTACCACATTCAAACCATGTGTCTTTCCTTACCGACACAGACTTTATGCATTCTCGGCGCAAGCATCACCAGTACATGTTCCCATGATGTCTTTTTGTACACATAGCATGCCTCTTCCTTCCACATAGTTTTCTTATTACTATGGAAATAGGCACGTGCTTTCTCACAGACAAAAGAGTTATCATGTTCCGCTTGTTACTATGGAAGCAGGCATGAATGTGTCTGTGATTTACGATTGGCTAAAATTACCAAAATTTTCAAACTTTAATTGCTAATAAGTCTTTATTTATTGATTTATAGCGAAAATGATTTTCACGTAATTAGCTTATACAGGTGTATAATTTTCACGTAATTAGCCTATATAGGTGTATCATTACACTGAATATGAAATCAATTCGAACAGAGCAGATGCTGGCAACGAAACAGACTAGATCCCACCAAACTAGGCCACATCTGCCATAGAGCTAGTCTCAATGTGCTCGCTCGCGCTGTTAGAGATAGGAACAAAATCGTTATCAAATCACATTCAACTCTCATATATACATAGACATACACGTTCTCCCAGAAAAAAAAAGACGGAATGGTGACGAGTAAAGTATTTTGGGTCATAGTTTTACTTAAACTACGGTTAAGGTGGAGATAATAAAATAACAACACAGACGCGGTGTCGCACACAAGTAAACAAAAATGCATGCAGCCAGATTTATAGGGACAGTTTGCATCTTATATAATTGACAACAGCTTTGAATAAGCTAAAAAATTAGCTGAGGTGACTTGCGATAATGAACTGTAACAGGATGTACCTTGAAATAGAGATGAAAAAGAACGAAATAGAGAGAATGACCAGCTCTGATAAATGGAGTGTAAGCGAGAGAAATAGAGAGAGGTGAAGAGAATGATGGGATGAGCGACTCTTTTAAAAGTACGGGTAAGTAAATCGGTAGATATAGATACACGCATGTACATGCATGTATGTATGTATGTATGTGTGCGAGTAAATGTAGAGAAAGTGGAGGTGGAGGAAGAGGAGGAGGAGGAAGGAGAGGAGGAGGAGGAAGAAGAGGAGGAGGAAGAGGAGGAGGAGGAAGAAGAGGAGGAGGAGGAAGAAGAGGAGGAGGAAGAAGAGGAGGAGGAGGAAGAAGTGGAGGAAGAAGAGGAGGAGGAGAATGAGGATTAGGACGATGGCATGATTATGATGACAGACAGACAGATAGACAGATAGATAAATAGATAGATAGATAGATAGATAGATAGATAGATAGATACATACATACATACATACATACATACATACATACATACATACATACATACATATTGAGCTGTTTCGGAAAATGAACATGCGCGTGATTATAGTGCCAGTTCTCAAGACATGCATAAGCACATACAAACACACACACACACACATATATGTATATATATATATATATATATATATATATATATATATAGGAAAATGAAAAAAAAGGCAGAATGCTAAACTGGAAGCATTTTTTAATAAAGATTTCTAACCGGTTTTCATTGCGAAAGCAAATTATGAAGAAGAAGGAGAATGAAAATGTTTTTTACAAAGAAGTACAAAATGAAGAAAATAATATATAAAAAATAATATATAAAAATAATATATAAAAAAATAAAAATACCCATACACGGTGGTGCATCAGCATGGCCGCAGCTCTGAGCTGAAACTTTGAAATGAAATGAAATGAAATACATTATATTGTCTTTGAGCTTTTGAAGTTCAATAGTAGTTCACGTATGTAATAACCCCACTATTTACTGACTCATATATATATATATATATATATACTCTTTTTTTTACTCTTTTAATGCGGCCATGATGGAGCACTGCCTTTAGCCGAGCAAATCGACCCCAGGACTTATTCTTTGTAAGCCTAGTACTTATTCTATCGGTCACTTTTGCCGAACCGCTATGTTACTGGGACGTAAACACACCGGCATCAGTTGTCAAGCGATGTTGAGGGGACAAACACAGACACACAAACACACACATGCATATATATACATATACAATATATACGACGGGTTTCTTTCAGTTTCCGTCTACTCACAAGGCTTTGGTCGGCCGGAGGTTATAGTAGAAGACACTTGCCCAAAGTGTCACGCAGTGGGACTGAACCCCGAACCATGTGGTTGGTAAGCAAGCTACTTACCACACACACACTCCTGCGTCTATTATAATATATATATATATATATATATATATATATATATATATATATATATATATACACACACATACAGACAGAGAGACAGGCAGGTAGACAGACAGACAAGCAAACAGACAGGCCGGCAGAGAAGGACAGGTAGAATCAGAGATAGCATCAACAACAGCATACTAATCAACTGGCATTGAGAGTTAATTAGAAATTAGATTCTCGTCTAAAGTATAATAGAAACAATACACTGCAAGAAAATTATTATTATTGTTATTATTATTATTATTATTATTATTATTATTATTATTATTATTATTACCATTATCATTATTATTATTATTATTATTATTATTATTATTATTATTATTATTATTACCATTATCATTATTATCATTATTATTATTATTATTTAATTATTATTATTATTATTATTATTATTATTATTATTATTATTATTATTATTATTATCATTATTATTATTATTATTGTTGTTATTGTTATTATTATTATTATTATTATTACCATTATCATTATTATCATTATTATTATTATTATTATTATTACCATTATCATTATTATCATTATTATCATTATTATTATTATTATTATTATTACCATTATCATTATTATTATTATTATTATTATTATTATTATTATTATTATTATTATTATTATTATTACCATTATCATTATTATCATTATTATTATTTAATTATTATTATTATTATTATTATTATTATTACCATTATCATTATTATTATTATTATTACCATTATCATTATCATTATTATTATTATTATTATTATTATTATTATTATTATTATTATTATTATTATTACCATTATCATTATTATCATTATTATTATTATTATTTAATTATTATTATTATTATTATTATTATTATTATTATTATTATTATTATTATTATTATTATTATTATCATTATTATTATTATACAGCGTTTTTTTTTTTAATATAACTATTATTCATATAATCATGGTTGTTACTGTTGTTACTGTCGTTGTCATAACTATTAAATTATTTTCCTTGTTTGTTATATATTATTTATATCATATAGGAAACTGAGGTTATGATTATAATTATGATAATTGTTGTTGTTGTTGTTCCTGTTGTTTTTGTTGTTGTTGGAGGTGGTGTCGTTTTAAATATTAAAGAAAGCATAAATATTAATTTTGTAGTTGCAGGTATTTTTTTCTTTTTCTAATCTTATCTTGTTGCTGAGTATGTGTTTTGAAAATGCATATAGGATTGTGAAAATTAACTGTGTACATACACGCTAGTGTGCGTGTATACCAATGCTTGTATGCGTATATATGAGCATGCATTTTTGTCAGTGTGTACGCAGTGGTACATCTATTTCTGGGTGAAAGCGTTTTTGAATGTGCGAATTTGTGCGTGCGTGCATGCATGTGTGTTTGTGTGTGTGTGTGTGTGTGTGTTTGTGATTGTGTATGTGAGTGTATGTGTGTGTTATTTCTTATTTCGTTGCTTCCAAAATACCAAAATATAGTTTTAACTCTATATTGGTATTCATTCTCTACAAAGATTCTTTCAATTTTCATTATATTATTTCTATTCTTCTGCTTGCTGCTGCTGCCGCTGCTGCTGGGACTGCCGCTGTTGTTATTGTTGTTTTTGTCACCGATTTTTTTCTTGGTGACCGAATTGAAGTATATAGGGAGCAAAATTGCAATCACCATCATCATCAGCGTCATCAGAATCATTAGTATTGATTTGTGTTGTAATCAATATTTCTCTGTGTATGTATACACATATGCGTATATGTGTGTGTGTGTGTATGTGTGTGTGTGTGTGTGTGTGTAAGGTCCGTGTGGCTGTGTGCGCATGCACCTAGAGAATTCCTTTTGTCCTTTAGGGATATAATATGTATGTGAACAAACAGAAAGAGGGATTAATACGGATTAAATCTTCCCTGGGTGAAATAATCCAGGCAAGTTGACCGGCCACTCAGTTCTGCTTCTTAAACAAAAAGACAATAGCTATGCTGTCTTCGTACTCATATAATCATTGTATGTCGCTAATTACACATTTAGATAGCATCTCCATCAAATTCACACTTTCTTCCCTGTTTATATAACAAGCTGACCAGAGACAGAGGGAGAGAGAGATAAAGAAGATGAGAGACTTTGTATGGCCGTTCTCCGATATGCAAGAACTAACAGTCAAATCTCCTTCAAATACCTCACTCTACTGCAGTAACTCCTTCCTAAACAGAGTAACTCATGGCATTGTTCTGTTGCGAGATGTTGCGAAATGCGTCGCGAAAATAATAAAATTATAAAAGGAAATTCGGAACACGCATCCTCCTCCCATACTTTAGTTATGATTTAATACAAAGAGAAAGGAAGGAAATGGTCTTGGCATACGTTTTGAAAACTAAATGTCCAGAAACTGAATAAATAGATTTTGAGTTATATTTTGTTTTTGCTTTTTTGTTGGGTTTTTTTTTTTTTCATAGAATTTATCTTATCAAAAATATTTTTTTTAAATCGATCAAAATGATTACAGCAATGTCTACTTAATAATCATTTCTAGTATAGGAATAAGATTAAAATTCTTGAAGAGCATTTACTAAATGAAATCAACAGCAGTAACTGACTGAAACTGGAGATTATCGAACACAAAAGGATGAAAGGCAAAATTGACTTCAGCCCAATTTGAACTTACAACGTACAAAATTGGAAAAAAAAAACAGAATGTCTCACAGTTTAACAGTTACACCAATCCACTGTGACTGAAATGAGAAAATTAGTTCTCTTCTGTCGAGAAGAATATTCGAGTACTTTGCTCGAAATTTGTTGAAAAGAAAAAATAATAATGGTTTATAATTCAGAGAGAAGGCTTGAAATTCTGAAAGGCAGGGCTTGATGGACACCATCGACCCCAAGACTTGTCTGGTACTTTATTTTATCGACTTCAAATGGATAAAAGGCAAAGTTGATTTCGGCAGGATTTTAGCACAGAATATAGAGGACCGGGACAAATACCAAAAAGCGTTTCTTTTTCGACGCTATTACGATTCTGCCAGATTGATGCCCTAAATATAAAAAGAAGAATAAATAATAAATAAAACAAAAACTCGATAAAATCTCTTTTGTAGGTTCTAATCCCCTGAATGCTGAAAATAAAAATCCAGAAACCGTTTAAAAAAGCATCATGTATAATTATGGCTTCAAATTTTGGTACAAGGCCAGCAGGGTCGGGGGTGGGTAAGTCGATTTCATCGACTCCAGTGCTCAGTTGATACTTGTTTAATTGACCCGAAAGGACGAAAGACAAAGTCGAACCCGGTAGCATTTGAACTCAGAACGTAAAGACGGACGACGAAATATCGCTAAGTATTTTGCGGTAAAAATCATGTCTGATAATGATTTCAAATTTTAGTACAAGGACAAACAAATTTGGATGTGGTGGTAATAAGTCGATAACGAAATCGAGTACTAAGCTACTCTAGATGAGCGATGAGGGATGAAGGGCATGTGCGAGGTTCTCGCGAATGTTGAAAATCCACGGGATACTTCACAGCTCAGTTATGACCAAAATTACTCAGGGTCACTTTTCCAATAATTCTGAGCGCGAAAGGAGATTGGAGCAGACGACAATCTAAGTTGAGGATCGCCTTGATGGTATTTCATTATCAGTTTCTGACCCCTGTGAGTGTGGATTATCCATATTTGCATCTAGTTCTACTCGCATCAAGTTCATTTGTTTCTTGTATATTTTTTAACCTAGCATAATATATTCTAAATACATTTTATTACGTTCTGCTAATGACATCCACCTGCCCGTTTAATATATATACATATATACATATAAAAAGTGTGTGTGTGTGTGTGTGTGTGTGTGTGTGTGTGTGTGTGTGTGTGTGTGTGTGTGTATACATACAAAATTAAGGATAAAACCATGTTCATGATTTTATCAAGTGGTCAGCGTATAATAAAATCATACCAGTAACAATTTATATTAATATATAGTTGTATAATTTTATTAAAGGGTGCGGGTAAACCCCACCAACACGCTAGAAATAGCCACAAATGGCTCTAAAAACCACATCCACACTCCGTTAGCACAGATAAGTGGGCAGATGGATAAATGAATAAGATATTTTTTTAATGGTTAATTGTTGATCGATTTTTGGCTTAGGGTTGTAAAACCCCCTGTCGTCATCAGTACAACATGCTGATAGTATATAGATGCAAATATTTATACATATCCATACGAACAACATATATCCTCAGGATTATATGTTCTGGAGGATGGTGTGGAAGGCCTCATTGCTTGTGTGGATATTTATGGTAGGGCTTTTAGTTGTAATTCATTCTTTAGTTTGGGATGTCTGAGTTCGTGGATGTTGAGTTGTAGGGCACGTTGAAAACCTATATCAATTAGGGATGGTGGATAATTCCTGCTGACGAGTGTATCCTTTAGCTCATGTAGTCGTGTGTCCCTGGTGCTTCTATCGGATACTATAGTACAAATCCATTTGGTTAGGTTGAAAGGGATATTCGTCCTAGTGTGTCTGGGGTGGCATGAGTTGGATGGTAGATAATGCTTGAAGTCCGTGGGCTTATAGTATATGTCTGTTTCTATTTTACTGATGGATTTCTTAATGAGAATGTCGAGAAATAGACGTTGTTGATGGCCATATTCCATCGTAAATTGAATGTTTATGCCAAGTCCATTTAGAAGTGCTTGAAATCTTTTAAGTATCTCTATCCTTTCATAGCAAAGAATGAAGCAGTCATCTAGATGTCTCTTCCAGTTATTTTCTATGTAAAGGGAGAATGGGGTTCTGTATTTTTCTAGCACCTTACGATAAAGAGTGATTTCTAGGTACCCCATGACTAGGTTGGCAAAGGAGGGGCCATTCTTACACCCATCGCAGTCCCCGATTTCTGTAGATAGAAGTTGTCATTAAATACGAAGAAGTTATTCTCCAAGATAAATTTTAGCCCTTCTAATACGAATTCTTTTTTGAAGCGGTGTGGGAGTTCATTGGAGTAATTCTCTAGCCAGAATTAGATTGCCTCTGTTCCTAGGTTGTGAGGCATATTAGAGTACAGGATGACTACATCGAAGGATACTGGTAGGGTTTCCTTTATTAACTGTTTCAGAGCGGTGGTTGAGTATATCTAGGTCGTCCTTCATGTAGCTTTTGATATGCTTGAGAAATGGTTTTAAGAGGGTGTCTAAAAAGTTGCTGAGGCGGTCAGTTTCGCACGCAGGGCCCGCTAGTAAGGGCCTTAATTTGAGGTCAAATTAAAACCTATATATAGAGAGAGAGAGGGAACGACAGTTAGACTGGCTGACCGAGGTGGATTTGGTTATGCTTTCAGACCTGTGTCGGTGTGGAATGTTACTAGTCCATGCTTACACAGTTTGCTAGCATAGTCAAATTTACTACTGGAATACAGTATTGATGAAGGAAATTGATTATTATCAATCATGATCCAGAAACGCGTCTACTGTTAAACATCGGAATTGGTTAGTTTTCATTGTTTTTTCTTCTTGTTTTTGCCTTTGTGAGTTACAAGTGATGCTATCTGTGGGATTCTCAGCTTTTTTAGCTGCTATTTCTGAACTTCGGTATATGGTGAAGCAAATATTTGCTGATCCCTTAATTATATTTATAAATATATATAGATAGATAGATAGATAGATAGATAGATAGATAGATAGATAGATAGATAGATATGTATGTATACATATACATCTATATCCATACACATATTTATGATTATGAATATATATATATATATATATATATATATATATATATATATATATATATATGTATGTATGTATGTATGTATGTATGTATGTATATTTATTTATTTATCAGACACGTTTCTGTATAATGCGTATTTTATTGAATGTATGGACCATTGTGACGAAGAAAGAAAGGATTATTACTAATGCAATCGAAAATATGAAGAGAAAAAATAACATTTATATTCCCTAATCTGATGTAATATATCAACACAATATTAGCAGACAGTACTCCTGAACACATACGTACATACATACATGCATACATAATACATACATACATGCATACATATATGTGCGCGTGTGTGTATGTATATAAAGAAACATTGAAAAGTAATAAAACAAACTCAAAAATCCGCACCTACTCAAGCACATGTTCACATACATGCAATCATACATACATAAACACACAGAGTCAAACAAAGCCAGTTATATCGAGCAATTATTTTGACAATATTCATCAATAATCTTCTTGTTACTGTGAACGTCACGTCAAGCACGACATCTAGAACTGGAATGTTTGAACTTATATTGAGAGAGAAACATTGTCCTCTAGAGACCAACACCGATGTGACATGCAATTTAACACCAGCGCAAGAGAGCAGAGAGGTGATTGTAGGAGGACCAAACCAGCCGGTTCACGTATTCACCACGTCACAGCTAACATAATGATTATATATACACACACAGACACACACACACACACACACACACACATAGACAGATGAAACAAAAATATATAAACTCTCTCTCTCTACCTCTCTATACATATGTATGTGTGTATGTGTGTATTTATGCATGTATGTATATATATATATATATATATATATATATATATATATATATATATATATATATATATATATATATATATATATATATATATGTATGTATGTATGTATGTATGTACCTATATGTATATATGTTTGTGTGTATATGCATATATTTATATGTACATGCATGTACACACGCTCGTGCGCGCACACACATACACACACACAGAGTGTACATTACAATGTCATTCTAACCGAAACTGTTACATTTCTGTTTATTTTACAAAGTCACATTTCCGGTTTGTCTCTCCTTTTTTTTTTTTCTTCAATATTTTCAAATTTTTCTTTTATTCGAATACATAATATTATTTCATGTCTTACGTGAACCGATAATATTTGTTAAGTAACATTGTTACTGTTTAATTTCATATCATCAAGATCTGAAAAGTATTCCACCTCTCACTACCTGCTCCTTATCTAATCCAAACGCAGTTTATCTAAGGCTGCATCATCCAGTTTGTCCTTCCCTTTTTTATCAAACGGTTGAGTATGCTTTAATCTCTGTGCTTAGCAGATCGAACGACCACATAGAGGCTTCTTCGTTGACTCATGCTAAGTACTGTGAGGATGGATCGACTGAGGTAGGAAATACCTCATTTTCAATGTCTTCTAGCTTTAAAAGAAAATTAAATAAGTTTCCGGGAAAGGGTATATTAGCAGATATTAGTGGAACAAATAAATGCAAAGAGCCTTATTAAACAGAGGGTCTGATTTAACTGCACAGGATCATTGCCTCGGCAGAAAAACTCCATGAACAAAATAAAACTGTCTGAAAGAATGTTTATTTATTTATTTATTTGTTTATTTTGTCTTTGGTCAGTAAGTGTTATTTCCTATTTGCTTCTATCTAGAAATCAAAGGAAGTGACTGCTATTCCCTTCAAATTTTGCTTTTGTGACCTGGACATCAATGTTTTGAAACTGACCTATTTTTGCATTACATTTAAAACAGCTTCAGCGCTGAGTTACTGAAGCAGAAATATCATTATAGCAAATATTCTGCTCAATACCACAGATTTGCTTGTCAATTCCTTGACCTTAACCACTTAAAAATGCCTCTTCATAACTGACAATATGTGTATCTCTGATCATGAGCAGAAGTGGGGGCGCTTCATAGCCATGTGTTGGGAGATATTCTTTGGAGTTTGAATAAATGTAACAAAAGCAAGGTTTGAAGGAAATAATAGCCATTTCTTATACTTTCTAGAGGTAAGCAAATAAGAAATAACAGTTGCTACCCAAGGACAGAAATCGTGTTAGGTAGTGTAATGAAACAAGATGCTAACATCAAGTACAGACTTTGAAATTAGCACAAAATAAAGCAGTTGGTAAAATATAAAATCTGCTTGTCGGTATATATAGACACGGACGAGTAAGTAGTTAAGTCTATTATGTCGCCACTTCCACGTGAAATCAAAGAAGTAGTATAAAAGTGTATCAGACATATATGAAAATGATGTGATTACATTATTCTGGAGCCTATCAACAGTGATATGCTAATGCTAGAAGATCATGAATGGTAATGAGCAGCCCAGAAACATTTATCACAGACAGGCATGAGAATCTGTGACCTCTGATAGACATTTCTATCCCTTCTGAGAAAACATCGTCTGAGAGGAAGTCGCGGAATTGTTTTAATCCCCAAAACTGCCTATCTACGGATCACAAAGCCTTTTCTAAACTGCAAAAATATCACGGAAGCTAATTATATATAAAAATAACCCACTTTCAGAAGAGAAGATTTGCCGCAAAGATTCTTATAGCAGTAAAGATCAATTACTGATCAACATAACTTCAACTGTAGTCTGTGGGGAGGGAAAAAATTGTATCAACATGACATGAAAGGACTACCAAAAGGATTTTGGACATTTTGATCGTGTTCCCGCCACACAGTCATCTTGCAAACATTTCTTATGTATAAGACAGCATCTATAATAGCATCAAAGTACATCAAACTCTTCATGAAAATATTGCAAACCATTCTGTAGATACACACAAGTCCCATCTCTGTAAGGAATGGAATATCTCAAGGGATCTTAATTCCTTTTTGTTTAGTGCTTAACGTTTGGCAAACATATACTCGGATGACTTTAAGATGTATGCTGCAAAATTACTGCCCTTGTAGCAAAATTATTATCATCATTATTATTATTATTATTATTATTATTATTATAATATTGTCTTTGTACAAGTTCTAACGCTGGAGATGTATACGGTGTCAACTGTTCACTACCAGTGAACTAAGGTAACACCTCTTATTTTTAAAAATGCATTTGGCCAAAATTGGACATATGACAATTTAACATAATAGCAACGATTTATAGATTTTACTGTGTGCGGAGGAGAGGGGGTAAGGCGGCGCGCTAGCAGAATAGTTAGCACGCTGAACAAAATGTCAAGCGCCATTTTTTCCGTCGTCGACTTTACTTTTCGCCTCTTTGGGATCGATCAAACAAGTACAACTCGAGCACTATGTCGATATAGTCGACTTCCCCTACCCAAACATTTCTAGTGTGTATGTGAGTGTGTGTGTGTTTGTGTGTCTGGGGGGTGTACAGATAAACACAGGTGCGAAACAAGGTGTAAAAAATAGCACTCGGATACCAGTGGTAGAGCAAGTTACTGTTTTACTAAAGCCGAAAAAACTCCTCGAACCTTACTCAGAGTTTCACATAACTGTTCGTTAGGCAGTAATAATAATACAGATTAATGAATGTTTGTATATCTATCTTTCCTCTTTTAAAAATAAATGTTTCTCCCAGCATTCGCTATTTTTCTCTCGTTCTGGTCTAACGACTCCGTGTTTGTTTTCGTTCGGTTTCCTTAGTCAAAGCTCATGAATGTGAACATATACACTAACAGAGACCTTAATCGTCTGAAAAATGTCAATCGAGAGTTTCCAATACTGACGTTAGTTTCAGCAATTTCTGTTGCCTCGTCAGTTAAGACTGCCTCGAACTTCGGCTCTTTTCGGACTTGCTTCTCTGTTAGTATGTTTTCGTTATCCAAGTTAATGGATGATTTAGCGATTCGCTAATGTGTATACATAAAATTAATATAAACAACAGTTTGCCACGTTTCACCAAAAAGGAGAATTATAATTGTCACTAACTGTGACTAGTGTGTTAGAAACACCTGCATTGCTAGAAATAAGAGCTAAATGCTTTAATGTTGTAGTCAATTGTAATTCTCCTTTTTGCTGTAGACGATTTTGTTATACTTTCTAAAAATAGAGGATTAATCTCCCGGAAACTATACTCAAAAGTCTTTTTAAAAATACTTTTTAAAAGGGATACATAGAATGACGTGGTCCTAGGTACACAATTCCTAAAAAAAAATAATTTTAATGGGGTTGTCAGGGCCAGAATAACTTATCATATTTCTGTTCTATCAAAGTCGATTTATAGCAAAACAACAATAGTTTATAACAATTTAAATCTCCAAAAGCGCGATGGATTGGTAGAACCGTTAGAGCGTCGAACAAAATGTCTTCATGTATTTGTTCCGACTCTTTCCATTCTGGTTTCAGATCAGCTCAAATCTACCTCGAGTTTCAGCCTTTCAGGCTAAATAGAAAAACCAGTCTTGTAAAATGCTGCATCGAGTCCTCGGATGCATAAAGCTGGTTATTTAGTTTTCATAGAGTATAAGTGGCCGGGATCATAACAGTAGAACACCTGTATGTGACAGGATTCCTTATTTCCGGCTGGGTGAACTGGAACAATGTGAAATGAAACATTTAGCCCAAGAATAGAACGCTATGTCCGGAACATGAATCGAAACCACAATCTTGCGGTCGTCAATGCAACACCTTAACCACTAGGCTACACGCCTTCCATCAATCAAGTACTGTGTCTGATTTTATTGACTGACCATTCCTCCCCACCACCAAATTGTGACCTTGTGCCTA